>NC_090992.1:20730333-21035416 GCF_041146395.1 Eulemur rufifrons
AAGATGCAAGTTCTTTCTCACTCAATCAAAAGAGCTAAAGAGGTCGGGAGTGGTGGCTCACACCTGTAATCCTCGCTCTCTGGGAGGCCAAGGCAGGCAGATTGGTTGAGCTCAGGAGTTCGAGACCAGCCTGAGGAAGAGTGAGACCCCGTCTCTACTAAAAAAAAAAATAGAAAGAAATTAGCTGGACAACTAAAAATATATAAATATAAAAAATTAGCCAGGCATCATGGTGCATGCCTGTAGTCCCAGCTACTTGGGAGGCTGACGCAGTAGGATTACTTGAGCCCAGGAGTTTGAGGTTGCTGTGAGCTAGGCTGACACCACGGCACTCTAGCCTGGGCAACAGAGTGAGACTCCATCTCAAAAAAAAAAAAAAAAAAAAAAAAAAGAGCTAAAGAGAGAGAAGTTTCATAATATCTGTCCTCCTGGAGATCAGTTTCTGTACTGGTGGATTCAGGGATGAAACAGTTTGTCAACAAATTGTCATTCACTACTAGCATGTGATTTAAACTCTATTTGTCTAATTAGACAATTATTTTGGAAACACATGAAAACTATCTCTGTTTAGATGAGGTTTATAACTGTTTTGACCATACAAAGTATTTGGCAACCCAAATAATATGAATTAGAGAATGGGTAATAAAATACTTAAGGGACTCGTATTCTATGTCTATTGCCTTTGGCTGATCTAGGACTAGTGGGTGAAAGGCAAGAATTAATAGATTTTGGATCAGTACAAGGATGGAATTCATAACAGTTAGAACTTCTCAAAGTTGTTAGAGTAATTTTCTACATATAACAGTCTCAAGTTTTAAACAAGCTAACTTCCCTAAACTGATGATGTGGCTTAAAAATATTATTACACGTAACCCTTAAATTTAAAGTTACACTAATTATAGAATCCTACGGAGGGAACAAGAAAGTGGTCAAGCTAACATTTTGTCTGTTCTTCAATAAGTACAAAATTGTTACTAACCAAAATACTAGGTTTTAAAAAATCATCTTATCACATCTAATAAGAATCAAATGAAAAAGATCATTTGAAATATAAATGAAATTTGCTTTATGTGTATACTTTGCCTTGAGATATAAGTAATAATGTCAAACAACATCCCTCAAAATTACCAAGGTATTTATAAGTATTTATTAGTAAGCCTCTTTTGAAGTCTTTTTCTTATGAAAGACAAAAAATTTCTGCTTTGAAGAAACACTAATTCTTCTAGACACAGTAAAAATGACTGAGATATGATGTGGTATTAATACATGATTTGATGACAAAGTAAAATGCATTATTTTATTTGTAAATACTGTTGTCTGATGCATAGAAAATATTGCTTAAATTTGAAAGAAATATGCCTTAGAACAAATGAAGTCATTTGTTATACAGTTGAATAAGTAAAAGATTTTTTTTCTCAACCTTTCTTAGCTTAAATATGCATTTGCTGGAGAGGAGCTCAACAGTGAAATGTAAAAAGGACAACTAAACGGGCTACCAAAGAAACAAGGTACCCCCCAAAGAAAGAAGAAGAAAGGCCTCAACAATAGTAGGTGAAGGAAGACAATAAAAGCTTTAAGTGGAGGAATAAACTCTAAGAACAAGAACAGTTTTTCTGATGGGAGAGAGACATTGAGACAGAAAGAGAGAGAGATTACTGTTCAAGAGTTATTGCTGCGCTTGGAAATTCATTCAATGAGTCTTCACAGGGAAGCTATTATAGAAATAAGTCAAAAGCAGAATTATACAAGTCAACACACTAGTAAATATATGAATAAATATATCAGAATATTAAATGCAGTCTTAAAAGATTTAAGGCTTAGACTCAAAAAGCTGAAAAAGTAGATTCGAGATCAGACATCTGCGCAGGGTATACTAAGAGACAGTGAAGCCAGACTAGTAACCATTGGCTCACTATCCCAGCGAAGAATTTATGAGGGGAAGGTAGAGACTGCAGGGAGGATTTCTTTAAGGATAGAAATATTGGAAGACTATAGTATCTTTCCTGCCTTCCTTCATGTTCTTCTGCAATCAGCCAGAGGATTTCAAAGAACCACACTCAAAGGTTGCTAAGCATCTCCTGTAGTTTGAGAAACATAAAAACTCAGGTCAAAATAAAATTCTAAAAGGGTAAAGCTGGCTGGAGTGACCTGTGATAGCAGAGTGAAGGCAGTGTCCTATCGTAGGAATGAGTCCCATTCCCACTGTGACAGGCCAGATGTGAATTATTCCCTCTGTTTTGGTGGGTTTTTTTTTTTTTTTTATTTTTAAATGAGTCAGAGTCTCCCCCTGTCACCTAGGCTGGAGTGTGATGGTGCAATCATAGCTCACTGCAGCTTTGAACTCCTGGGCTTCAGCGATCCTCCTACCTCACCCTCCCCAGGAGCTGAGAGCCATCGTGCCTGGCTCCCTCTGGCTTCTGTAAGGGAACCTCGAGATGGATTTTGCCCACAGGGTCTTCATTAAAGGTGAAGACTCTGCTGAACAGAGACACTGAGGGGTAGTTGAAACAGACAGCTTTGCCTGTCCCAGCAAACTGCATTCACAGAGCTCTAGAGGGAGGAAGCTCCAGGGAACCTGCAAAACTGCTCCAAAAGACAAAAACGTCCCTAAGATGGAATTATGCTTCACTCAGAAAGCACTGATAAAAGCTACAACACTCTCATTCAAGATCTCTTTTGCTCCAATTTCTGCTTGCTCTTCTGCCCATTCATGGAGGAGCAAGAAGCAGTATAGTGAGTAGACAAAGATGTGACGAAGAGGTTAGGGAAAGAGTAGGAAGTGAGCAGTGCACTCCTCCTTCCCCCCACTCCAGGCCTCATTCCCATTCCCGTTCTCCCAGGTAGCTCACCCCCACCCCTGCCAGGATTCTGGATTGAAGTTGGATGAGCTGGTGTGGAGAAGATTTAAATCAGCTAAGATATTAACACTATGAAACAATGTTCTGGACTGGGCATTTTTAATGAGAGTATTTGTGAAAACCTTGGAAATCACTGAGAAAGCTTGAAATTTCAGGTCAGAACAGGTAGCAGGAGAGAAGAAAAAGGCTGCTTTCTTTTGCGCCCTACCAAGCACTCTTCTGTTTGCTCTATTTTATTGTTACCATTAATTTTAATATAAATTCCAGAAAAGTCTGGAGACCACTAGTCCAGAATTAGCATTTTTGCACAAAGAATCATTAGACTCATAAAAGCATACACCCTTTAAGATCAGTTTTATCACTTACCCCAACCCCATCCCTAATAATAAATACATAGCAGCTGACAAGAAAGATGTTCTCTACTTCAGTTTCAGATCCAACAACCAACCAATTACCTAGGTAAATATCTGGGAAACAGGTGTGCCTCTTGCCTCTCCTTCATTTCTTACACCAAGCCGATCAGCAAATGTGGCTGCATATCATCAATCTGAAGCCTTCTCTCTTTTCTTAGCATATTTTAATATCTCAAGATTTCTCCCCTACATCTTTACAACCACCCCTAAGAAGTTCTCAAGCAATTTACTCTTTCCAGGACCATGAAAATTATCTTCCCAAATCACAAATCAAAAATTTCTTTCCTCTTTTTAAAGACTATTGATACTAATACGGTCCCCCATTAGTGGAGGAAGGACTACACCATTTTTTCTAGTTCCACACAAAACCAGAACATTTTGTAAGTGAAGGTACACAATTAGCAATCATTCTGGAACAATAGGTATAAACAAGCACTGTCCGAGACACACTACTGTGGCTGGGCACTGTAGCCATTAATTAGAGGATAAAATCAATACTCACAATGTAACAACTAAGTTCCTCCATTATGTAACTCTTGCCTACCTCTCCAGCAACATCTCCTATGACTTCTTTAATTTATGCTCAGACTAGAATTTTTTACTCTGCTGCCTGGATGGATACTACTTCTTCTTTAAGATTAAGTTCAGATGCCATTCCTAAGGAAACGTCTTATTTTTTCAGATTGCGCCAGATACCTTTTCCAGGAGCTCTCGTGCACCCTGTGCATATGGTTCTAACATTAATTTAAAGAGATACATCTCTCAGCTTCATCGGTTTTCTTATTCCTAAAATGGAGATAGTAAGAGTATATACCTTTTAAAGTTGTGAGGTTTCAATCTATAATGCAAATAAATTGACATATACACGATTTTCAACAAGTAATTATTCAATAATGTTAGCTGTACATATCTTAACCACTTCTGAAAACATTATTGCTATAAAATTAAATTATTACACAAATTTGCAAGATTAGAGCTGCTTGATTTTGCAGGAGACTGTATGTTTCTCACAGCCTCCATTTTATTGGAGAATGTTGGGAAAAATTCATCAGAAAATAAAAACTAAAGTCCAAAGGAAATCTTCATATACTTTTCCATGACTTTCACATGAACAATATGTAGTTTATTAGCATGTATTTTATTTAAAAAAATTATCTATTAAGTTACCTCAGTGGAACATGTGAAGATTTTCAAACATGTCCACAAATTTCATGACATCCCTCCCATCAAGAATGAGATCTATGTCTCCTCCCCTTGTATCTGGCTTGGCCTGAGTTTGCTCTGGTCAGTATTGCACAGTGACAGGGACACTATGTGACTTCGAGAGCTAGGTGCTACAAGTCCATGCAACTTCTGCTTTGCTTGAGGGAACACTCATTCTTGTTGTGAGTGAGAGGTTTGACTACCTCGAGGTAGCCATATTGAGATAAGTCCAAGCCACACAGAGAGGCCACATGAGGTGGTCAGTGGTCCCAACTGTGTCCAGCCTTCCAGTCTTTCCTCTCCTGGTCTCACACATATGATTAAAAAGCCTCCATGTAACACCAGTCCCCAGCCATTTGAGTGTCCCCAGCTGAGGTCTCAGACATCATGAAGTAGAGAGAGGCCATTCTTGGTGTATCCTGTCCAAACTCCTGACCCAAACCATCCATGAGCGTAATAAAATGCTTATTTTAAAACACAAAATTTCAAGGTGGCTTGTCACACAGCAATAGACAACCAGAACAAATAGTCCTCCAATGAATTTAATAACTGAATTCAGTCCTGTGACACATATACCCTGATCACTTAAATATTACTCTATAGTGCCAGTAAAGCTGTTTCATATGTCACCTATCCCGAACTTCTTACCCATGATTCCTTCTCAATATCTCATCATTCCTCAAAAATTGACAGTTGGTGTCTCTTCATCAGATACAAAATTAGGTCAAAAATCTTCAGCTTATTATTCAAGGCTTAGACGCACATTGGCCCAGGCCTACCTTGCCAACTTTCTTCCTCATTATTTTCCAAATATGCACTCTTCTCCCCAAATTCCTGGCCACTTTTTGCTATGAGAACCTGTACCATACTTTCTGGCCTCTGCACCTTTGTCCCTATTGTCACTCACATCCAGGACCATATCTCCCTGCTACACACACACACACACACACACACACACACATCGTTTCCATTTATTCCAGTTCCCGTCATTCTCCAAGGCACTTGTTCAAGCAAATACTATCTCATCAACCATTGATTACATTTTTGTTCCCACATTAGATGCATCTATTACTCTATTTTAATCAGAGATAGGCTTACAGTTGTTTCCTCCTCTTCTCTTTATTGTATACTGCTTAGGAGCAGGGACTATGTATTTTTTTTTTTTTTTTTTTTTTACCATTTTTTCATTCCGGTTACCTGAGCACATAGCTGTCAGATGGCCTAATATTTTTAAAAGCTACATGAGCCAGAGGCTCAAAATGGCAATTTACTTCTTTGAAAGGGCTTTTACTCTTATAGGAACAGTTTTTCCATTTATTCTGTCTGCTTTCCTAGTCAACTGTAACCAGAAATACTTCTCCAGTTTGCTCAGTTTTATTTTTTTTATTTTATTTTTAATTAACAAGTAATAATTGTATGTATTATATATTTATGGGGCACAATGTGATATTTTATATACATTTATATTGTAGGATGATTAAATAAAGCTAGTTAACAAATTCATCACCTCACATACTTACCATTTTTTAATGGCAAAAACATTTAAAATCTATTCTTCTAGCAATTTTGAAATATACAATGCATTACTCTTATAATCACTACTCTGTGCAATAAATCACTAATGCTTATTCCTCCTGTCTAACTGAAATTTTGTATTCTTTGATCAACAGTTTACTGTCATAGTGTGGTGAAAACAAATCAAATATGTGTTAGTGGGAGGGAATGTTTGTATTGCTAAAATTTAACTTCATGGAAATTTTGAGTGAAACAATGTAACAAAAGAAGAAGCTTGAAAAATGAAAACTATCAGTTTCAATCATAGAACTAATAATTTGTTATAGTTTTCAGTGCATCACCATGCTTTCCTTATTCAATCCCTCTATTCCTGTTAAACTTAAATTATAATCTCCATTGCACGAGTGAAGATATCAGGGATCTCAGCAAAGAAATAATGGACCTGGGAGTGTATGGTAAAGCCACCATCAGGATTTGAACTCAGTTCCTCTGCTTCTAAACCTTACCTTTTTAAATTGGTGAAATTATGCAAAATAACTGAAATTTTCCAGCCTTCTAAGTGATTTCTTTATTTCTAATTTTGCACCTTCTAGAAGCTATACTCCAGAGAGCAGCCAGAGAAATCTTTCAGAAGGTATACTTCTGCATGTTCCCCCTGCTTAAGAACTTCTTTAGTCCTCCTGTTGTGGTTGATAAAACAAGGCCCTGCACAATCTGTCCCCATCTCCCTTCTGATGCCAACTCCTGTGACACTGCCTCTTGCTCAGTACATTCTTCCCACAGCAAGCAAGTTCTCACCGGCTGCCCTTGCTCAGAGCTTTTACACTCATTGCTCTTCTTTCCCAGAATGCTATGTTCCCCCACATTTGCGTGGTTCTCCCCTTCTCATTCAAATTTTTGCTCATATATCAGCTTAGAGAGGTCTTCTATTATCATTCTGATGAAAATAGCACTCAGACCCCCCCCCATCCATCATTGCTTGATACTGTTGCATGCATTTGTTTACTTGTTTGCTTCCTCGGCTACTGCAGAACCCAGGACAATGTCACAAGGACAGAAAATTGTTCCTATATTCATAAATGAAAATTTCACAGCAACTAGAACAGTGCCAAACACACAAAAATACTAAATAGTTATTGGTCTAAATATATAAATGAATGGATGAATTAGTTAATTCTCAGTAACTCTATACGACTGGATAATATTGTGTGTGGTGAGACAGGGGAAAAAGAGGCAAATAGGACTCATTCTTTTCCATATTAAGAAAGTTTGAACTTGATCTTCCAGCCATTGAAAGATTTCAAGCAAGAGTGGCATAATCAGCTGCGTTTTTCAGAAAGATTATTCTTGTCATCCTGTAGAGAATTAATTACAGAAGATAGAGGGAAGAAGGCTAGTTAGGGGGCTTTGGAATAATCCAGATAAAAGATGATGATATTTAAAGGAATGAAGTCATGGGGTTACAGAAGACTCGATGCATTCTAGAGATCATAAGGAGAGACAGTCAACTAGCCTTACAGTTTGCCTGAATGTCATGGCTAAGAGAGAGGAAGAAGTTAGGAACAAAGTTTGCTCTTAATTGGGCAGCTAGTTATATGGGATTGCCGAACACTGGGATAGGAGAACACTAGGAGAAACAGTTTGGGTCAAGACAAACTTCAATTACAAACTAGTATTTAAAGTAATTAAATTTTGCCTCTTTAAATAATATTTCCATGAGTTTGTATATGTCTCTCCAGAGGTGTGTATAAGAAAATATGCTATTAACCTTACTAGTTTGTAGCTAATCTTTTATTTGATGAATTTGGTAAAAGAGAGCTCACTTGTTCACTATACTAAATTTCATAGTTTCATTCATCTCCTCATTTATTCAACTGGTATTTGTTACAGTTTTCTGTTTATTCCAGAGCCTAGGGAGACCGAGAGGAATTTGTCATGTTTTTTACCCTCAAATTCTTGCATTATTGGGTCATAGAAAAGCAGACACAAGGTTACTACACCCTATGGGCCTTCACATTTGTGACACACAGAAGAGATGACCAATATTGAAGAGAACATTCAACTTAGCCTGGGTTGATGGGCAGAGGATGATCCTTAGTGTCCTGTAGAGGAGTACAGGCAGTGTGTGCAATGTATCACGGCCCGTGGTGGGAAGGTGGAGAGAAAGAACTTTGTGCGTGATAGAGAGCACCATGTTTGAGTTAGGGGAAAGAAATGCTTAGGGCAGGAGTCTGATGACCCATGAACGTGAGACAGCCAGGAATTCAGAGAAGTAGATAGGACCCAAATCATTACGGGATTTTTACATCTAGCTACGCTGCATGGTACAACAGACACACTAATATCATTATGATGAAGCATTTTGTCATAACTGAGGATAAATTATAACACTGATTACTTCTTTCCAGGCCTTAATATACTCCTCTGGAACAGATGAAGATTAGACTGCAGTGGATTTTACACTTTTTATTTCAAGGAATAATTTTTGCATAAGGGAGTGCCATACACAGCTATGAAGCTGGTACGACTGAAGAAAGCACGGGAAATGCAGACCAGCCCTCTTGACCACAACCACTGCAGTAGCCCTGCAGAACTTCCTCAGATTCCCAATGACCGTAATCCAAGAAGCACACTTTTCAATCTCCCAGACTAGATGATCTCTAATCTCTAAGTTTTAACGTACAAAAATTCTGGTTTATTTTTTATTAAAAATGTGATGATATAGTCACAAATCTATAATGAGAGGAAACTTTACAAGTTGCCTAAACTTCTGGGGAAACAAAATTGACTAAATGGTAGCACCCAACACTAGGAGAGCCATTTCAGTTAGCCTTTACTGCGCAAAAAAAAAAAAAACAGGCTCAAATTTAGAAGCTAAAACAAAAATTGGTTATTTCTTTTAATTCTTTTAGTTGACTACAGAGTTCATCTGCAGATTTCCCCTGGGATCACTCATGTGGCTGAATTCAGCTGGGGGTCAGCAAGGCTGGCAGACCCAAGAAGACTAACTCATCTGTCTGGCAGTTGGTGTTGACTGTCACTGAAGCCCAAGTTCTTTTCCTGGCCTCTCTTCCTGCGCAGGCTAGTCCAGCTTCTTTATATAGTAGCCCCATGCTGCATCCCAACAAGGTCTCTTCAAGCCTAGCCTTCAACATCAAATAGCATCACTTACACAAGAGTGGTCAAAGCAAATCCCAAGGGCAGCCCAGACTCAAGGAGTGGGGATTGAGACTCTACCTCTTTATGGAAGGATTGGCAAAGACACATCTCAAAGGGGCATAAATATATAGGAATAGGCCATATTTCACAATCTACCACATAGGCACCTTATATACGAACATCTTACGCATCTTGTATATACCCATAGGTACCTTGACCCAGGAAGTGGTCATCTCTACCTTCCTATCTCCAAATAGCATTGGAATGCTCATTCTTTGAAAATTTCAGTAGCATGCTATGATATAGCTATCCTCTTTGATTTGTATGTTGGAACATAGTGCACAACTGCATGTATTTGCAGAAATATGCTTATTGAAACAATTCAAGGGAATCTTCTGAATTGAGGAAAAACATTTACATTGGAACAAATTACATTTTACTAAAAACCTAATTGTTACACTGAGAGCTGTACACTGTTGTAATTGCATGCTCCTAATTACACACGCTGCATTATTTAAAAAAGAATGGCATTGTTTATTTGTGATATTCTCTGCTTATTTACACTTGCATATTTGAGCAAGGAGCAAGGAGTTATTTCTACCAGGCAGCAGAGATTGTTATCTGTTCACAAACACAAAATTAAATCGGTAGAGGGAAGCAGGGCTCTTCAACGGGAAGAGAGAAATTTCTCCTGAGGCAAGACATTCTACAATGGTTTCTAAATTTCTGTATAATTAACAAAGCACTTACCATCTGCAATGATTGACCTGTCAGAGCTGCTCCTCTGAGATAATTTTGGTGACATTAAAAAAGTTGAATATCCAAAAGCCACATTTGACATCAATGAATTAGCCCATTCTTGTAAATAGAAGTAATACTCAAGACAGAATGTTTTATGAGCTGCCACACAATATAGGTAACCTTAATGATATTAACTCCCCTCGGGCACTTGTCTGAGTCTCTCAGTGCCCGCTGTAATGGTAACCTTGTCCTCTCTGTCTCGTGATTTTGATTTTGTAAATGCTACTTGAACCTCAAAGCCAGCGGCCCAGTCAAACCTCATACTTAAGTATATAGTTAAGTGTATAATTCTTTCTGAATTTTAATCGCATTTCCTGATTGATGTGTCAGGAGGAAAGAAAGGGGGGGCTCAGAAATTGTTCAAAAAGCTCAAATGGAAAAGTTTCATTCTTTTTCCCCTGTTTCCCATTCTTTGCTAACAATTAATATTTATAAGTTACAAATGTGTGTGTTACAAAACAAGGTGTTTTACCATCCCCTACCAAAGAATCAGAGCAAGTGTATAATGGGTACTTTGAATAACCTGATTATTTTCTCAACATCATGAAAATTAATAGCATAATTGATCATTGATGTTGTTCTCAGAAAGAAAAAAATCACACACAGAGAACATTTCTAATTAGAAGGAGCTCCCTTTGCCCCAGCTAGTCTGTTTAAAGATATGTTTAAGTGTGGAGCTGTCCTTTTTATCTCAGGAGCAATGCAAACAATCCTTTCTCCTCTTTTTTTTTTTTTTTTCTCTTTCTTTCTTTCTTTCTTTCCTTCTCTTGTTATTAAGGCATAACATATTAATGCATTTGATTTTTAAGAAACTAAAAGTTCAAAGTGGCCAAGACCACTGGCACAGGAATGTTTAAATGTCAGTGACCTATAGAGAATAGTTACTTACTTCATAGTTCACTAAAATTGTTCCTTTACCTTAATACATGAAAGAAAAAAGACTCTTAACATTTCATCCTATTTCAGAGGAGATTCCCCCTACAGACCAGTAATAAAGTATCCCTACAAGTCCAGTCCATGCTCCTAGCAGAGAAACTTCCAAGTCTGTAAGCTTGTGACTGATCTTTCCTGTTTGATGTATTTGAAGTTCATTACTATAGTAACAAGAACTTAAAAACATAAGAGTTAGGCTTACATATGTCTAAAGTGTCTTACAGTAACTTTGTTTGTGTATTCCAAGGATTAGAGTGTCAATATATCTTATGGTAAATGAAAAGGATCTTTTTCAATCAGATGGCCTCAGCATTATATAGTACTATCATTAATAGGTCTTTTTTACTTTCATTGGCTTAGATTCTATTTTCTGAAAACTTAATGCTAGGAGTCAATTTTTTCCTACAGCTTAAAAAAAAAAGTCACTAAAGCCTTTGTATATGACAAAGGTTTAAAAGCCATCAAACAAGATTTGCATGTTTGCTGTTTTGGAAATACAAATTTTTCTGTTTTTTGGGTTTTTTTTTTTTTTTGTAATGTTGTGATATCTGCTTCTCTGAGGTAATGTTATTAACCAGCAAAAATTTTTAAAGAAAGCAAAATAATAAAAATAAAATACTCCATCATTTCACAATGATGAAGTCATATGTATATTGTTAACCCAACACAGCTTCAACCAATATAGACTTAATGTGTTCTTTAGCAAGGGTGGATTCACTATGAGATTCATCTTAGCAAAGCCATTTAAAGACATGATGGACATATATATAAATTTTATTTTTTATTATGCCTCTGCATGTTGATCCAATTGTATTAGATTGCCACATTTCATAATTTACTGCAGAGGCAAAGTAGCTGCCTACTTTATTATTTTTTAAAGGAGAAATCAAGCAAGTGAATTAGTTCACTTGAATTCTATTTTTATTTTTCTCCTTCTTCTTAGTAGCCAAGGACAATAATATATTCTTTGCTTCTTTGTGCATTTCAGTGAAAAAGAAAATGGGTGGAGTCTCTATTCCATATTTTATTAGGAAATCTCACACTTTCTCATCGCCCACCTTTCACTTCTCTGCCTCTAAAGGAAGTGAAATCACAACCTTTTACTATTTAGGAAGCTACTGGACACTCCAAAATTCTTAGTACATTTTTGTACTAAGTACAAACGCTTTTGTACTAAGTACTAACTCTTCTTCCATATCCAAAACCATTTTGACAAAAACAGGTAGCCCATTAACTTCATTTGATAAGGAAAAAAAAGTTTCTATCAAGTTAATTTGACAAAAACAAACAAAAAATATTCCATAGCCTTAACAGACAGCAAAGGCTACTGTAATTTAAAACTAAAATCTTTTTTCTCTGGGCTACTCTTACAGTTAATTCAGAAAAACATTCTGTATATAACTTGATGGGCAAACTCATTTAAAAATCTTGGAACACACAGAAAAAAAGACATATTGGAGAACTAGAGGGACAATTGTGTTTTCTTCTTCCTTCAATTTTGGCTATCATGAAAAATTAACTTATGTTTATTAAATATAGACACATAGAAAAGTATAAATTAAATTTTTAAAAATAATTATTTCCTAGCTTAGCATGCTGAGAAACCAAACTTGTTATTTGGCATATTTTATTCTAATCTTTCTTCTCTCCATATATCCGTGCGATTTTTTGTTTAAACAAGCATAATTTTCGTCATGTAGAATATAGTACAGAGGAAATGTTAGTTATACTGAGTAGTTTATATCAGTGGAACTAGCCTAAGGAAGGGGAGTGTAGAATATTAAGATCCAAAGTAGAAGTTAAGAAAATCCAAGGAATGTATTTCGGCTCCCTTGATCTCCTTGTGACAACCCACTTAAGGTAAGAAGGCAAGCTCTGCAACTGCTTTTATCCCTCATGCACATTTATACTCTTTGTCAAAGACTGAAAGAGAAAAGGGGAAAACAAAGGATTTAGCTCATCCCCCCTCAAAGCCTTCAGGCTGATCCTGGAAAGGTCTGTATGCCACGTCCAGACTGTACACACTCCCTTTCACTCTGTTGGCTTCTTTCTGGCTCACATTTCTACAAATGAAGCAGCATCTCAGAGAGGTGAGGAGTGTCTCAGAATAAAAATGAAGATGGTTGGTCAAGGTTATATAAAAATGGCTTTATAAATCCAAATTAAATGCCCTGGAAGAGAATCTAATATGTGATCTGCTTTTGAAAGGCATCAGGGAATAAGAATATAGTGATTATTCTAGGGTGTTTAAAAGAACTCTTCAGAACATCTATGGAAAAGCCAAAGGGGAAAAAAAAGAACAAATAAAAATATGGCTGTCATGACCTGATGGTTCATTGCCTATTAGGATGGAACCCACTGACTTATCTTACAAGGGAACTGCCAATTCTGCTCTTAATGTTATTAATTTAAATTGAGTGCTAACTGTAATAGACATGATTAAAAATATATAGAATTAGACATTGTCCCTACTCATTAATTCTGCTTCCTGGTGGCTAGTTCTCCGCCCATCTTTCATGTTCACAGCTTGCCAGGTGAACAAGGACGGAGTTAAAATGTTTCATGAGGTTGATCATTATCATTATTTCCAATTAATACTTTGAGAGCATATGGGGTGCCTGATGCCATGCCGGGTCCTTTAAGAAGCGAGATAGAAATTAATTAAAGACCTTGAAGGGACATCAGATATAAAGGGCAAGTAACACCTCAAGGAAGGAAATACATCATAAATAAAAGATTTTAAGATTTTTTGTTCATATGGGTCTGTTTTCATAATTTGACTCATGTTAAACTGTGAAGTAACAAAGAGGGAGGGAAACGCTACATGAGCTGAAAAGAAGAAAAATAAACAGAATAGAGCAGAGAAGGATGAATTAGAAATCTGTATTCACACAACAAAAATAAAGATAAGGAAGTATCAATTAAGAATGTTTATGTCAAGAGTTATAAAAATCCAACTAAAACTGGCTGAAAATAAAACAAAGAGGATTATTCCCACTCACATAAAGTCAAATGTCTGCCTTATATACAGTTTGATTTAGGACTTTAAACAATGCCTACTGGGGTTGAATTTTACTTTCTTTCATTGTTTAACTTTGTGTCTTCTGTCTTTACGCCATAGCAACAAAGTTGCTAGTGTATCTCCAGCTTCCTATCATCTTGGGTTAGGCAGCATGAATAAAGCATTATGCTAAGCAAAAGAAGGCAGATTCCGCAGACTTCATTTTCTCCTAGCTATACAGCAGTTGTATTGGCTCTCCTTGGATCATATGTCTGTCCCTGCATCAACCAATGTGGCTTCTGTAATGTCATTCTCTAAATGACCAGCTCTAAATAGAATAATCAGTCTTAGAGACTCGGGGCAGATTTGCATCACTCAAATCGTATGGACTGAGTGAGGAGTGATTCTCCAGAGGGAAAATCGGGTGGGAAGGAATGCTAACCAGAAACAAACAAACAAACAAATAAACAAACAAAAAGAGTGAATGTCATGTACAAGAAGTACGAGAGTACAAGAAAAAAAAGATAGGGCTGGATAGATTCCTTTATATTAAACCCTATCTTGGATTTTATAACTGATGAAATAAAATTAGGACAAGTCAAAACCACTAACTTTGCTATTTGCCACAGCCCCCAAAAGTCTGTTGAATGACTAGTAAATTATATTCACTTAACTTGATTAAGAATGCCAAATGCTTAAAAATACAGTTTCACTGTGCTATGACTCTTAAATATTTGCCTGGCTCTACAGGGTATGGAATAACTTCCATACTTGAGTTGCAGTGTTTGTATGCAGTCAGCCCACTGAGATAGGTGCAGAGTCTACACCAGGAGTAAGAAATTTACTCACTGGGACCAGAGAAGGATAGAAAAAAGAGTATAACAAACTTT
Source organism: Eulemur rufifrons (assembly GCF_041146395.1). Taxonomy (NCBI): domain Eukaryota; kingdom Metazoa; phylum Chordata; class Mammalia; order Primates; family Lemuridae; genus Eulemur; species Eulemur rufifrons. The sequence goes on from NC_090992.1 coordinate 20,745,107, forward strand.
TCAAGAAGAATCAGGAAACAAGTATCCTCAGGATATAAAGAAAAAGGAAGCGATCTGATTGCTGCATTCAAATGGGGATGGAAAATAACTTTTATTGAGCACTCTACCTACCTCATCTCATTTAATCCTTATAGAGATCATATGAAGTAACGGATTAAGTTCCAGTTTTTTTTTTTAATTTCAGCAACTTATGGGGGTAAAAATGTTTAGGTTACATATATTGCCTTTGCCCCACCCGAGTCAGAGCTTCAAGAGTGTCCATCCCGCAGATGGTGTGCATTGCACCCTTTACGTGTGAATATGCCCGTCCCCTTCCCCCCCCCCACCTACCCAACACCCGATGAATGTTATTACTATATGTGCACATAAGTGATGATCAGTTAATACCAATTTGATGGTGAATACATGTGGTGCTTGTGATACTTCACTTAGTAGAATGGGCTCCAGCTCTATCCAGGATAATACAAGAGGTGTTAGATCACCATTGTTTTTTGTAGACAGAAGACAGACTAAGGGCTAAAAAACATACGAAAAAATGCTCAACATCTCTAATCATCAGGGAAATACAAATCAAAACCACAATGAGATATCACTTAACTGCAGTGAGAATGGCCTTTATCAAAAAGTCCCAAAACAATAAATGTTGGCATGGATGTGGAGAGATAGGAACACTCATACACTGCTGGGGGGATTGCAAGCTAGTGCAACCTCTGTGGAAGGTAATATGGAGATACCTCAAAGAGCTACAAGTAGAACTACCATTTGATCCAGCAATCCCATCACTGGGCATCAACCCAAATTCCAGTTTTACAACTTAAGAAAAAATGAAACCAACATCTATGAAATACTTTCTAAAGCTGGGTGCATGAAATTGAGGGCTTCTCACACCTCCCAGTCACTGTCCTTGTACCCACCCTCTACACTAAAATGGGAAATGGGAGGTGGGGGATGAGATGATTTGGGCTGCAAAGGAACTCTATGTGGTAAGTAGAAAGATTTAAATAGGATTTTATGAAGTTTTGTCTCATGGCCATGCCTCCCTTTGATACTTCAGTAAAACATTCATTTCTTCTTAATGCATTGTGTAATTGAACCTGGTTTATGGTTGTTTTCAAATACTGCTTCCTATGAAGGTGAGAAAATGGGCTACTGGTAGGAAGATAATAGCATGTGGGTTAGGCTTAAAATAGGAAGTGGTGCTTTTAAAATTGCTCAGAACATCTCTTTAGAGTAATTTTTTGAAGATGAAATTATGAATACTTGTAATAATGCCATTGCTGCCTCCTAAAGAAATATCAGAGATAAATAAAAAGAGAAAATTTTGCACAGCATATTTAAAATTTAAAATAATAAAAAGCATACACATTACCCTTCACAAAAGAGAAATTACTGATCATATTTCCAGATAAGTTTCTCATATTGAAATACTGTGCCAGACAGCAGGAACATGACCAATTATGCTCCTACTCTTTATAAGAAGCATTTTTCTCCAAATTCTACATTTACCTACAAGAATATTTTGTTGGATTAATCTTATGTATATATCATGTTCCAAAGAAAATCTAAAGACAATGATGAAAAGCTATTTATCATGGCTCAGGGCAATCTTCGTGCTACAGTACTGAGCACATAGTAGGTGGACAAAAGATGGCAAATATTCTTTCCCATTACCAGAGGATTTTCTCTGGTAACAGCCAAAAGTCAGCTGAGAAATCTTTCACAACTCAGAGTATCATTTAGAAGTAAAAATTAGAAAAGAAATGCAGGTTTTTGAAAATTGTACCACCCTGACTTGTTTTTCTGGTGGTACATTTTTTCCCTCTTTATAACACTCTCTGAGTGGCTTATCTTAATTCTTTATAATTTTATGGTTTTTCACTCTTATTTCCTTGTGAATTTTTATATAATACAGCTTTAAAAGCAAGTTAAATATTTACTTAAAATTCATAATACAGATAAAATGAAATAGGAAATATTATATAGAGTAGGACCAATGCTTCGTTCAACATCACGCTCTGTCTCAAATAATTCTATAACACACAAAAATAATCTGTTTTTTCATATACCATGAATAGTTCCAAAATTACATGAGTAATATGGCTCAATCAGCATTAAATTTCTAACATGCATCCTGTTAATTTTTAAAAGCTTCTAGTAAAGGTAGAATTTGACTTGTTAGCTCTGCTATGAGAAAAAACAATTAAATAGTACCTAATGCTTTTTTTATTTGTTTGTTTTTGTTTTAGAGCATGATGTAGTACAATGCTGGAACTAAACAAAGTCCTTCTCACCTTACTAGCTTTCACTATTGAGCACATTGTGTGACACCTTTAGGCCTCTGCTACCTCATTTATATAATAATGAGAGTAAAGAATGCCAAATCTTTTAAATGCAAGCAGTGACTGCCAAGTGAACTCATGAGCTCTAAGATCTAGTGAAGCAATTACATGCTAAATGTCCGTTGGCAACCTTAATTTTTTATATCACATTTATCATCAGTGGTATATTGATTGAAAACATTTAACAATTTCATTATATTTGTACATAGATCAGAAACAATTGCAGCCACCTGAATAAAATAGAAACAGACAATAAGTAGCAACAAAGGATTTAACTGAAAATGTCACCATTATCAAAAACATACTTACTATAACTGTATCAGAGAATGAACATGAGATATAAAATATCATCCAAATATTCAACTATAACTTATATTCCCCTTTATTGTTACCCTTCTTTAATTACAAGTTCCAAGAGATCAAAATTCCATTGCTTTCATATAAGGGAGTAACTGCAAGGATAAGTAGCTAGTAGATTTCCTGCTCATGACTGGTTCTATTAGGCACATATAAAGGCGTTCATTTTTAGGCTGGGCACAGTGGATCATGCCTATAATCCTAACACTCTGGGGGGCCAAGGCGGGAGGATCGCTTGAGGTCAGGAGTTTGAGACTAGCTCTTAGCAAGAGCAAGACCTTGTCTCTACTAAAAATAGAAAAAAATAGCTGGGCACCGTGGCATGCACCTGTAGTCCCAATTACTAGAGAGGATGAGAAATGAGAAAAACTTTTTATTTCTTTTTAAATAGAGCTTTTTCTTCTCTTTCAAGTACACATTAGCTTCAAGGAAATAAAAAAAAAAAACAGTGGATTCAAGTTACTAAACTCAAGCTCAGCTGTGAGTTTTTTGCTCATTTTGAAATGAGAAAATTATATAAAGGGTATCTTGATTCACAGAGATAGATGTAAACTTTATACAACATGGCAGCCTTGGCAGCCTTGGCATTCCTGCCAAGTTATGTTTTGAGCTCTTACAACTTCCAGCTGTTTGTGTCCAAACTGATACTGAAAAAAAAACTATTGGTGCTCTAATATACTAATATTAAAAACAAACAGGAACAACTGAAGTTAAAAGATGGTCTTATCTTACAAATACAGAAATTACTGAGCTTTCTTCACCTCCTTTAAGATATGTCTCATCTTAAGTTTTCCCAGAATACATTCCCTAATTGATCATCTCAATCTTAAAAACTTAATGTGCCGCATACTGTTAGGACTATAACAACATTTCCCAAAGTGGATTCCATCAAATACTAGCCCTAGAAGATGTAAATAGTTCCACTCCTCAAAATAAGGCTTCTTAAAGAAATAATCACTTCCAAGACCAGACATTTTATATTTCCGTTTGGCATGGATAAGGAACATTCAACATGCACAATGAACATTAGTATCTTACGGAGGCTTAGAATTCCTGAACTGCTGGTAAACTCTGTTTCACCTTCTTTCCCACACTTATTTCCCCCATGGCTCACCTATTAATACCTTTAGGCAAAATATTCCAAGGAACACCAATGGAGGTCATGCTGGCATAATAAGAAGCCGAATATATTCAGAAGAAGAATGAACTCTGTTAGGGCAACATTCTATGAGAGGTGAGGGTTTCCTAGGTTGCATCACATTACGAACCAGAATGTTGGCAGTAATTTTCAGGTGGAGTTCTTTGAATCTAATAATACATTATAAAAAATTTTTCAAGTTAAGAAAGATAAGATTGAGAATAACTAAATTTACAGTGTTGAATATGTGCCTAGAGTGTGTGGTATACAATATGAAAATAAAAAAGATAAATTATAGATAAGCTCCATAGAGGGTTTTTTTTTTCTCTTTTGTAATCTTTATTATTACTTTAAGGGAAAAATAATAGAAAGAAAAAAAAACAAACCTCCCTAGATCTGCACATAAATCTTCATACTAGCCACTCAATGATATCATTAATTCCCCTGAATAGTCCAGCGATGCGAAGTAGCGAGCACCTATGCAATGGCTATTTACATAATGATTCTGTGTTTTTAAGCTTATTAAACTTATTTTGTAAATGACTTGAAATTAAATTTATGACATTGTTCACAGTAGTTCTATTTAGGGGTGATAATGAATGAGCACAGGGATATATGACATTTATATTTTCTTACTATCATTATTGTATATCATTGATATAAAATTTGACCATGAGCAAAATAACAACAGAATTTGCATTCTCCATCTGTAACGATTGAAAGTACACATTAAAGCCATGCTTTAACAACTGCACACCTTTCCTTGCTATGCCCTGGGTATTTATCACCCAGAGAAGTTTCTAGTTTTAGTTATTTGTCAGTGTGATTTTGCCCTCCCTCATACCTCCTTCGCTTTTCTTGTGCTGTAGGCTTCCTTAACCTTCTTTGGTCATTGGCTCTGGGTCCCATGGTATCACTCTATTGTGATAGAGTGTTAGTTTGGAAAGAGGAAGAATTTGCAGGTTGCTTTGATGCTGCTCTGTGATTATTTTCTAAATTTCTTAGCAACACTTTTTGCTTTTAAGCATTTTTCTGTTGTTTCCAGTTTATTTAACTATTGTACGTGTATGCAGGGAGGTTTATTTGAGGGATCTATGCCAGTAGAAACTGCATTTTCAAGGAAGGATGAAGAGGCTCTAAGGTGCTGCAGCAAAGAGGTTGAAATGATCTTAAAGAAAAGCAGAATCCCTCTACGACCCCCTGAGTGTGAAAGATGGTATTAACATGAGGATCATTAAAAATCGATTTCCAAATTGCCACTGGGTTGCTAAATAGCACAGAGAGGTGAGATGAAGAATTAAGAAGCAAATAGAAACTTAGCTATCAGAAAAAACTCAGAGGAGGACGAAGCGAAGGGAAATGTGTGGGAAATGCATAAAATGATTTTGCCAGAGGCAGCTGACAATACTCGTCAGAACAGCAGGGGGAGCTATGGTATCGCACTTGTCAAATCCCAGTTTTAATAAAGAGAAGTTTCAGATTTATGGTTCTAGCAAAGAGGACATGTTAGTGATTCTTATTTTTGTAATAAACAACCTAGCTACAGACACTGGAATGAGCTTTAATGATCTGTATCTTCCACTGAGGCCAAGAGCATCATCAGGACATCATGGGCTTTGGACAGACTTGGTCGGCATAGTTAACGTGTTTGAATGAATTTACTCTTAGCCAAGCATTTCTCCTCCTAAGTTTATGGGTTTAGATTTTGAAAGAAGTCATTTTTCTTTTTAATTAATTGAGAAAAGCAATTTAAGATGTCGGAGAAAGTGTGCAAACTGTCAAGTAGGAGGCAGAAGGAATTCTCCTAAATACCAGAAATGTTTTGGTGAGTCTTTTATAAAAGTATTTTTTAACTGTTTCAGCTGACAAAAGCATGAATGACAGGTGGCAGAGGAGGTGAATGTGTCCACATCAACTCTTCCATAATAACTGGTCCTCCCACCTCCCATAAACAGCTAGTTTCTTAGCCATTTAAGCTGCCTCTTGAAAATAACTACGTGTTTTATTCCTGACTATATTCCTACTTAAGATAGCTTGCCAAGTTTAGGCACAGTGCACTGAACTTTTGGCTCCTAGACCCATCATGGTTTAAAATTACTTGGGCACCAGGAAACCTGCCCATCTTCTTTTAAAGCTACTAAAACGTTAGTAATGAGTTGGCTCCCACTATGCTTTTGAAATGGTGCCAAGAGTAGGAGCCCGTAAGGACAGCATATCTAAAGAACATCTCTCAAGTGAACTCTCTCTGCAATGAAAGGGATTATTGTAACTCAGTGGACTCTATTCATTTTCTAGGGCTGCTATAACGTACTACTACAAACTGAGTGGTTTAAAACAAGAGAAATTTGTTCGGTCATAGTTCTCGGGACTAGAAGTCCAAAATCAAGCTGTAGTTGGCAGGGCCATGCCCCCTCCAAATGCTCTATGAAGAATCCTTCCTTGCTCCTTTCCAGTTTATGTTGATAGCCGGCAATCTTGGCATTCCTTGGCTTATAGATGCATTACTCCAATCTCTGCCTCCCTCTTCCCATCACCTTCTTTTCTATGTCACTGTGTCCTCTCCTCTTTTTATAAACAAAAGCTAATCTACCAGCCAATGGATTTAGGGCCCACTCTAAATCCATTATGATATCATCTTAACCCTTAACTAATTACATCTGCAAAGACCCTATTTCCAATAAGATCAAATTCTGAGATTCTGGGTGGACATGAATTTGGGGGAAGGCACTCTTCAACCCACTATAGGCACATAGCAAAGGTAAATAAAGATTTTTTTTTACTGGTTTTGATTGAAAAAAGAAAAGAGAGAGACAAACTAGCCAAATTCTATTATCTTAAAGATACTAAAAATGAGAAAGTAAGTACTTAGAAAAATGTATACAGATATGCTCCCAGAAAGGGCTTATTTACTATTTATTATTAGAGTTAAATAGAACTAAAAATAGTTAGTGGCTACACCCATAAGCTGACTGACAAACTGACTAACTTGACTGCCAGTGAGCGAATTATTTTATGTGGATAATTGCATTATAGTTGTACAATTCAAATTATACCTCTATACAATAGAAAGAAAAGTTGTATGGAGACTGAGTGTTGTGGATTTGCATTCCAGAATCAGCACACATTGGTAGTGCAATGTAGGCTAATTATTGGCTCCTACTGGGACTTTGTTTCTTTATTTTCAAGAATGAACACTAATGATATCTTGAGAATTCTCAAAAGATGTCTTAGGGCAAAGGACAGAGTAAGGGACATCACAAGTATTAATTTACTTACCCTCTTTTCTTTTACTTCTTTAAGGACTCAGGCTCTTTCTTCCATCAGAAACTAATTCATACTTGAAGGGCACACAAATCTCTGCTGATCTGTTATTTCACACAATGGTAATAATGGGTAGTTTTCAGGCATTGTCATAATAATGATTTATCCTGAAAGGTTGTATAGAAATCATGGTAATATATCTTTTAAGAAGAAAAAATCGTCCAATACCTACTTGTTTTCTATGTTACCAAACAGCTTATTGAACAGTTCATTTATTTGACAAATATTTATTGAACAGCTAAAACTCTTAGCACAGTACTTGGCATATAATCACTTATTTATTTTTTTCTTCAACAAACATGGATTGTATGATTACTATGACCAATGCTGTGCTGAACATGGGCCCAGCTCTCATGGAGCCCAGTTTGGTCAAGGAAACAGATCTTATTAATCAAATAATCATGCACATGTAGCGCTATAGGCATAGCAAGGAATATTAAAAGAGAATTAAATGTGTTCTAGGAGTAAAAGATTTTGGCCTAATCATATATAGCAAACTAAGTTTCCTTAAGAAAGCAAAAATTGATCAGCAACTTCAAAGATAAGGAGAATTACCTAGGAAAAGAGGGTGGAGGAATGGTGTTGAGGGTGGAAGGAACAGAATGCATAAGGGCCCTGTGGCAGAAGAGAACCTACAGCATGTAAGAAGGACTTTTAAAACTGACTAGAGAAGGAAGAGCAATGGGAGTGTGGTATAACATGAAGTCGGAGAGGGAGAGAAGAGCTAGACTATGTGGTGTCATGTAGGCAGTGCTCAAATTTGGCAGTAGAGAGACCCTTCTCGTTGCAATTGAGTTGGAGTAGGGCAATAATAGATTTAAGTAAACCAATTTAGGAGGACACTCAAGTATGTCAAGTGAGTAACGTAAACCAGAAAGATATGTATGCAGAGAGTGAGATCCCTAGGGTTGTATATGAGCAATTAAGTAAGAGAGTTAACCTGAATGACTCTACGACTTCTCATTTGCCCAACTCGATAGATGATACTGCCATTCCCTAAGAAAGGAACACTGGAAGGGGACCAGGTTTTTGCAGGGATGAGTTGGGCCATGTTGAATATGTACATAGGCAGTTGAGTAAAGTGATCTGGGGTTCAGAAGGGAGGTTTAAATGAATTATTAACATGGGACTTTTTAATCTGATCAAGATCATTTCCATCAACTAGAGAGACTCAATCATTAAAAGAAAGATATGCCAATATTAGAGACATGTTAAATAGTGACAGTTAATATATATTTTTAACTGTCATTTATGAATAACATGATTTAAAATTCTACAGTGATTTTACCTAATGTATTACCAAAATATGAATCATTTTTAAGTGAGTCAATAAGCGAATTTAATTTCTCTTTACATTTTTTACCTTTCCAAGTTGGATTAAATCTTGAATTAAGTTACCTGAAATCAATTTATGCTATACATATTTACCAAATGCACGCTGATGGGCACTGTGTTAGGCCCTAGCCATGCAAGGATGAGTAAGACAGACTCCAACCAGTTCCCAGAGGCTGTAACTAGATATTCTTCTACAAGTAAAAGTATAACTGCAGAATAGGAAAAGCACTTGACTGAATGGTTTAAGCAACATATAGTTACATATAGTATGGATGACATTTTGTGATATTTTAAAGAAATTTGGTGGAAGAAAACAGGGAAGACTTGTAGAGGAGTAATATTTAAGCTGAGTCTTAAAGATTGAATAGAAGGAAGCCAAGCATAAATGGGAAAGGAAGGGTTCCCAGAGCACAGAAGAGTGCATTCAAAGCCCAGAGTGAAGACCATGAGGCTTTCTGAGAAATAAAGACACTTGGATCTGACTAGAGAGAATAGAATGCTTCATTTCAAGAAGTGGGTGGATGTTAAATCATAAATGTCCACATGAAGTCTTGTTTTGTCCCTGTTAAATAGTTGGCAAGAAGATTCTTGCCAAATCTATAACTGGAGTGGATGCATCAAATGAAAATAAAAACATCTTTATAATGATTCAACATCCCTGGAAGGTTTGCACGTTCACTCTGAGTGAAGACTTTGCTCTTAACCTCCACGTAGTATCTAAATAGCACATTCTATATAATTTGGCATACCAAAAATCTCCTCTACCCCCTTGACAATTTACTTCTTTTCTTTTGAGCTGCAACTCTGTTAAAGTTAGTTGATTTACACTTTTAAATGAAGCATTTCCTCCTCAAAGTGAAGATTTAAAGTCTTACTGGTGATGAGGACCGACACATCTTATGGCAGTTGAGCATGTTAACCATGCATCATGCATGGTTAGTTCTGCATTTGTTCTAATTCAACAGCATGGTCCAATGAACGATACCAGCCCATTATCTGGTGGGAAGAGTAATTGGTGATGAAAGCTTAATCTGGAAGATATCCAGCTATCTGAAGTGCAAATAGTACTCGAAAATAGTTGTGCTTAAAATAATTCTTTCTTATGTATTGATGAAGCATAGTTGAAACCAGATTTCCCAATATAGTAAGTACATTAGTTTTCCCTTCCAAGCAAGGATCAGAAATTTTTCTCTGTCAGCTGCAAACTTCTCCAACCTAAGGCTATTAGCATTGATAATTAAATAACCCTGTTATTTGTGAGAAGCATTAAGAGAAATACTCTTAAAGGAAAGAAACAATTGGAAGAAAATATATCTACGTGTGTGTGTGTGTGTGTGTGTGTGTGTATATATATATATATATATATATTGGCTAGTTTCATTGCTGATTTTCCCCTTCCTTAAAATTAAATGAATTCTTCATTCGCTATTATAAACTAAATATTTCCTTTGAGTCCAATTAGCATTGCTGAAAGAAAAAGCAAATCAAGGCTCTGTTCAGCATGCATCAATGTAATGGAAAATCAGGTCTTTTATTCTAGCTTTAATAACTGCAGCTTGATTAGAGGCAAAGAAAAGGCTATGAAGGGAGAAGGGGGAAATGAGAAGGACTGCCAAATTAGTTCTATAAGAATTCTCAACCTGTCTGCTCTCTGGCTCACTATTCAAATGCTAATTGAGCCTTTTGGTAAACAGAATGGGTAATCATGGAAGACAAAAACAGACACAGAAAACAAATGAAATATCATACCTTATCCAAAGCAGCATGGCATTTTTCTGATAAGCTTTGGAAGACTTAAAATTTTAAGTCCTTGGGTCTTTTTTTTTTTCTGGAAAGATTATAATTAATATAATAAAATAAATATTACATAATCAAATAATAAAAGACAAAGAACCGCTTTGTTTCAACAATGAAACCAGTCATGTTATAATTAGATAAGAGGATTTATATTCATAGCTATAAACATGAAAGTAGACCATGAGTCTGGATAAAGGCAAGTTTTTAATTCTTAAAAATTAATTACATGGCATTATTCTTATCAGAACACAGAATGCATTAATTATACAATTAATAAAAAGATGAAAGACTTTGGTTCTTTTTTTTTTTTTTTTTGGCAATTGTAATGCACAGGGGGACATTTGGTTTTATACCCAGAATTGTCCTTCAGGCATTTCTATAATCTTCTTACTAGGCAATGTCAAGACCCTAAACCAGTTAGTAGGAATATTGAATGGAGTGGGTCTTTATGTTAGTGCTCAGACACATTTCGGAAAGGTGGTGGATTTCCGTGTAATTGGGATCTAAGGTGTAATAGGTTTAATTTGAGGTCCTCTTTAAAAGAACAGCAGGAAAAGGCATTGCCAGCGATGTGTAATAGCCAGCGAGAAGTGGCAGCTCGCTCATTCACAATGGGCTTCCATAAGGATGAAAAAGTGATTATCTTACTACAACAGTTATTTCTCTGAGTGCTTCCATCCTCGGTGTAGCACCGAAAATGCCTTGTGTGTGCTACCACTTTATCCCTGAAAACATTTTAAGGCTATAAATAACATTCACGAAGAAGAAATGTAGTAGAGAAAAGACAGCTGGCTATCGGGAGCAGAGCCACAGGCCAAATACATTTTAGCAAACTCCAAGGGACTGTCCAAATTCTCTTGCTGTCTTGAAATTGTGTTTTATCAACTATTACTTGGAGTAAATGGGCTATCAGCCCAGGCTAGGAAATCTGTTTTTGTTATATACAAATGGTTAATGTCACGCGCAGCAGGAGAGCACAGTCAGACTGCAGTGGCATTTGACTTGGCTGACCTGCTGACAGCACTGTAGGTGGGAACAAACGTGCCGCACGTTCTCACCCAAAAAGACAGCCCCGGACTACTTTACGACTATGGCGTGAACACCTGAAAATAGTGCAGAAATAGGTTAAAATACAAGTTAAAGAAAAAACAGATGTTGACAGTTTTAGAATAAACCTGGAGTGATATCCAGACTGTCATAACAATAACTGCTTTGCTATGTGGGGTAGGAAAGGACAAAGTCCCGAAAATAGAAACTATAGAGTCACCATCAGTGTGGGTGTCTAGGAAGCGATTAAGTGGGTGGCTATACTCCACCCCCCACCCCTATTCCCACCTACCCCCATTCTTTGATTTCATTCTTGATATGAAAACGCAGTTTCAATCTCCTATATGTTCAAATCACATTATACCTCTTGAGAACATCATATAATATAAAAAATCTGGAGTTGACACTTATTTTCATTGCAAGCTGCCCCCTTCTGACATTCTTTTCCGTCTGTCTGTCTCTGTTTCTCTCTGTCTTTGTCTCTCTCTGTCTCTCTCTGTCACACACACACACACACACACACACACACGCAGTCTCTCTCCCTACAAATATTCTTTGCCTTTTCTATAGCCTGTCATCTTGTTGTTTTCTGCTTTTCTGTCCCTGGGCATATCAGCATTCCAAGGTTAATGATGAAGCACCTTGGGAACGTGGTGTTTGTTTAGCTTAAGGTAATGTTTTAAATGTCTTTCTGTGTGTGGCAATCTCATTGCTTCTAAAACAAAACCCATCTGCAATCTGAACCTGCATTCCATATTAACACCTCAGACACATTTCTGCAGTTTTTTTGTCATCCTGTCCTGGTTGAAAAATTATATGTAAGACTGAAGCTGGCAAACACGAGAATCAGTTTGATAGGTTCAAGCTTTGAAAATCACATTTCTCCAAGCCTTATTATCAAATTGATGTGCTATGGCATCTTGTCCTTCCTAGGTTTCTTAAATTCCTGGCAAATGGAGGAAAGGAACTGGATATTTGGCCACAATTTATGATCCTTTTGGAATTATAAAGATGGATTTTAGCCATTTATGAGGAAGTTTTCAATTCTTATAAGAGTTGGTAGCAACAATTTTCCCTAAATCTTAAAACACCCCTACTTAAAGGGAAGCATTTGCTCTCGATATGGAACAGTTATTTTCCCCTTACCTGACTCAAAATTAATTTAAAAGAGAATTAAAGTTGTCATTAGGGCACGTGGTAGATCTGTACTCCCCCACTCTATGTGAGGGTGGGTGAATGGGCTGTGACTTGCTTTGGCCTGTGAGATGGGAACAAAAGAGATGTGTTGCTGTCTTGCTGAAGCTTTATGATTCAGTAATCGATTCACCATATTCTCTTCTCTTACCAAGACAACGGTGAGTGCTCATTCAAGATGGGGTACCCACCAGCCTAGATCCTTGTGTAACTATGTTTATCAGACACTCCTAGCAACCCTCATTGGGAAAGAGAAAGGAAACTACCTTTGCCAGGTTAAGCCACTGAGATTTGGTGGCTGTTTGTTTGCACAGCATAACCCGGAATATCCTGACTGATACACTATCAAAGACCAATCTTATATTAGAATAACCTCAGGTTCTTAGAGATTTTCTAGAATAACATTATGGATCAGGAAAAGAAAACCATACTGTAACATGTTTAGCATAGGCTAATAAACCATGAGATTTCATTAGTCCAAGCATTGTGCTAAGAGCTTTATCTGAATTATAATGTGTAATTCTCACAAGAGACAGTATTGAGATTAGAACTCCTTAATGTCTGACTTCTCTGAATCTCATGTATTAGTTGCTTAGTATTTAGTTAAGAGGTGTTTTTAAAAAGGAATATAAATTTATTTTTAAGAACAAAAGAAACATACACCATCATTCTTTGTGCATAACCACTTACTATTGTCATTTTGGGGACAGTCCCGAAGACAGCATTTGAAGCTCCTGTTATTTGGTAAAGTGTGTGTCTAAAAGGACTGTTACGAGAGAGGAGCATCAAGCCTTCTTAGGTTTTCAGTAATAGTCTGCTGAGAAGACAAAGCAATTGTTCTCACAAATATGCTCATTTAAGGTCATTATAGAAATTTGTTTCCCTTCTTTCAAAGAATACATTTTGAAAGCTAAAAATCATCTTATCATATTTGGATACATAGAAGTAGTGACTGCTTGAGGATCAAGTGGTTATTTCTTTTGAAAGATGTATATGCTATATTTGATAATCATAGCTTCTAATTCTAATTAAGCTCTCGTTTTGGCGTGTCTTTTGGGTTTGAATTGGTATCATGGACACGTGTATCTGTATATTAAAATATGTGTGTTTATGTGTGTGCATTTGTAAAATACACAAGCTTATTCTCTTGCTTGAAAAAATTTGCTCAGGAAAATCCAAATTTTCAAACAATCAAATTAGAAGGCAGTTATTCAGGAAATTGTTAAGAATATGCATCATTGCCATGATATTGGATGCATCCCGTGGGTATAAACAATTGAAGACAATCTCTCACCCTCTCTCTCTTTTATAAATACATACACATATATGGATAGCTCAAGGGCAAAATACATTGAAGATTGATTTCCCAGATTCATTCTGTGTATTGGAGAAGTGCCCTTCCCAGTAACTCAGAACAAATTGAGGAAGCATTTCATCATGAGAAGATAGGCTGGTATGGGAGAAGTTTAATAAAAAGTATTTCATCCTGATTGCTGATCCAAGCCAGATAGAGCTAAGTAACTTTGATTTTTGCTATTCAAACTGTGGAAAATTTTAGATTTATATAAGGTCCATTTAGACTTCCTCCAGTCTTCTGAATAAAGGGTGTATGAATGCTGTTTGGTGAATCCATTGTATCAGCCTATATATTATCTATAAAAATATTTCTATTTATAATCTTTTTGCCAGTGTGTGATGACAGGCTCTGTCCCTGTGCCAGGGAGATTGAAAAAGACCTATGAAAATATGGAGGACAGTGCTGAGGATTTTTAGGGCAGTGAAATACTCTGTATGATACTATAATGATGGACACATGTCATTATACTTTTGTCCAAACCCATAAAATTCATGACACCAAGAGTGAACCTTAATGTAAACTATGGACTTTGGGTAAGGATGATGTGTTCATGCAGGTTCATTAATTGTAACAAATATACGACTCTGGTGGAGAACGTTGATGAAGAAGGCCATGCATGTGTGGAAGCAGGGGGCATGTGGGAAGTCTCTGTACCTTCCCCTTAATTTCAAATGTATATGAAGGACCTATAAAGCCCTTTGTATTCTGCTGCCTGACTCCTTTTCTAAACGCACCTGAGAATGGTCTGTTGCATGCAAGTTACCCTGCATTCAACCAAAACATTTTGTAGCATTCTGAATATGCCATTTTCTTTTACATATGCATTCCTTCTACCTGAAATGTCCTTCCTTCTTCTCTATGCACAACTGTTTGCTACCCATCCTGTGAGGTCTAAGAGCTCCTTTCCCAAGACCACTTCTTGTACTCTCCCAGTGTGGATGAGAAATACTCCTCTCTAATTTCATGGCATGCCAGAGAATGGGGCACATGCCTGGAGGCTTGGAGCTTCAGCTCACGTGTAGGTGAATCTCTCGGAGATGTTCTTGGTAACACATGCCCTGGCCTTTAGAAGCCTGGCCCTGCCTGACCTTCCCATTCACCCCATGATGACTGCAGCCCCCTGCCCAGGTCGGCACTTGATCCCATTGGCATGGGAGGGTCCATGTTCCACCACTGGCGTCTGCCCCAAACAGAGGCCTAGGCACAATCATGGGGAGGGTTTGGATTTTCTTTTCCTTTTTCAGGCTAAAACTTTGGTCAACTCTTTGTCATCCATAATAAACAAAATGAACAACGAAAGCTCATACTTCTTTTAATCCTCACTACCTCAGATGGCTCACTCGCTACCTTTTCTCCCTTACTTTTCCCTTAAAAACTTCTTAAAGCCCCACTGTCTTCTCTTCTCCTGTTTCTTATCTCTCATTCACCTTTCAACTCATTGCTTATTGGCTCCTGCCACCATCATTCCTCATTCAATATGTACAGTATTTATGATCAAACCCTCACTGCCACTTCATATGTCCTAGGAAAGTGTTCTAAGAGCTGTAGAAATATTGCCTTATTTAATTTTCATAGTAGTCTTTTAAAGTAAGTACTAAGTTTTGCCTATTTTATAGATGATAAAAACAAGGCACGGAAAGATTAAGTAATCAGCATCAGGTCATGGAGTTAGCAAGAGGTGGGGCCAGGGTTTTAATGCAGGAAATCTAGCTCTACAGGCCTGGCTTGCCACCGCTGTGCCACACTGGCCCTCAGAGAGTCCAGCACTGGCCTCCTGATTGACACATCCAGTAGTCTCTTTTTACTTCACGTCGTCTTACTCTCTAAACTCTTTTTAACACTGCTGAACACCTCTTCCTTTCTGAAACATTGCTCTCTCCCTTCCAAGGCAGTGTTTCCTCCTGATTCACCTTTTATATGTTCAACTGTTTTATAATCCTTCACTTAACTTCCATCTCTTATTGATTTGCCCCTTAAATATTAATGTCCTTAGTGAGTCTCTTCTCTGTCCTACTCTCTCTCTGATCTACAAAACCTGCCTGAGTGATCTCTCGGACAATAGCCACTCTCTTCCCTGAGGTCCTCTAACAGACTCTTTGGATGAAATACTCCTACCCACCCTTTCTGTTAAAACTAGTGACTCAAGCCAAAAGCCTGAACATGAAAATCTGCATCCTCTTTCTCAATCATCACTTTCCCTTTCACCTAGTAGAGTTGTCAGCTCGTGACCCATCAGTTGAGTTTATTCCCAAGCACACATGTTGAAGTCTGTTGGCCTTTGAATGAACAATATCATTTATCACTGATTCAATCAACATTTAAGCTTGCTTACTCCTGGATTTCATGTCATGAGAAATTATGATTTCCTTCTGTTTTTCTGTTACTTTGAGGGCTTTTGTGTGTATATGTGTAAGAATTGGTTTAGAGTTTCCTATTTATCTGTGTTTTCTAAGGTCTGGCCATGAATTTCTAAAGCAGACTAAAATGTTGGAAACCTTTAAACCTATAATGCCTACAGTTCAGAGTTCGTCACACAGTAGGTGGTCAATAAACATTCACCGAATAAATGAAGAAATCAGAACATGATCTTTCTTAGAAGTTTAAGAGAGAATCTGTGTACAGTTTTTAGAATCAGTCCCATATAGACAATTAGTTAGCTGAGTTAATCACTTTAGTACTATTATACTTTAAAAATATATCTTTAAAAAGTAAAAATGGAAATCATAGTGAGAGAGTATTTTTTGTTTGTTTATTTGTTTTAGTTTTATAAATTGCAGCTTATAGTTCTAGCATGAGTTAAAATCAGATTAGAGTGTTGAACACTTAGGGAAAATCAGCTATTACAAAAAAAAAATGAATTTTTATTTACCAAGAGGGAAAACTAGCAAATTAAAAGGAAAATGTTTCTCATTGTAATGGAAAAATTTCAGTAGCTATTAGTGTTGTTATAACTTACATAATATGTGGTGGGACCAGCTAGCAAATTTGGTCTTAGACAAAATTGTAAATAGAAAAAGATCATCTTAGAGTCTCACTTTGGTATTTTTCTTTTTTGTTTTTATATCCCCTTGGCCAAGTTTCCAGTCATCCTGTTGACTTTTAGTTACCTGATTTCTACTGCTTTCTTAGCTCACCTGTGTTTTACCTGGGCCTTTCTAGAGCCTTGTCTAGGCACTGTTCCTTTGCTGCCTCCCCAGAAGACATTGTGCTGACGTGAAAAAAGGCAGGAACTTTAAAGTATAAAAATTACATTGAAAATATCGTACCTATGAGTTTTGCCATCTTGGTTAAGTTACTTTATACACCTGTTTTCTCTCCTGTAAAATATGAATAATAGAACTATCTACCTCATAGGATTATTGAGTGAATAAACTAGGAAGTTAGAGCAGCAGAGAGCAGAGAGTAAGCACTCAAACATCAGCTACTATTTTAAGCCTGGGTATGTGACCTTGGTACCACTGGTCATCTGTGAAATGAGAACAACATCAACTACCTAAAAGGTTGCATGGATGGTAAATAAAATAACCTACATGATGTGCCTAGCACAAAGTCTGATAAATGATAATTTAGATAATGAACTTTTGTCTGGAAGTATATTTCTTCAGTTTTCCAAAATGTTACCTACTAAAGGTTTAATGTCTCATAATAAATAATTCAAGTTAACTAAGTTTCATATACATTTCTGGAATCATGGTAGGATGAAAG
The DNA here is from genome assembly GCF_041146395.1 of Eulemur rufifrons. Taxonomy (NCBI): domain Eukaryota; kingdom Metazoa; phylum Chordata; class Mammalia; order Primates; family Lemuridae; genus Eulemur; species Eulemur rufifrons. The sequence goes on from NC_090992.1 coordinate 20,762,697, forward strand.
GCAGAAACTAGAATACTTTTAATAGTAGTATAATTGGTTCGTAAGCTAAGGAAATCAACATGGGTTATAAGGGAAAAGATAAGAGAACTGAGGGCTGGGAAACTCCAGCGTTAGAAGTTGGGAGAATCAGAGTAACCAACACAGGTGTGAACGAAGAAATGCCAGGGAGCCTGTGGTGCCTGGGAAGGCGGATAAAGGAGTTTCAAGGAGGAGAGAGTGATCAGCTGTATCAAGTTATGCTGCCTGGTCAAAACATGGACGCTATCAATTTATTTTCTAATATTTGAAAACTTTCCTTGATCCTTATTCATAATTTTTCATCAGTGTAAAATGGCAAAACCCATATTCTCCTTTTTGGGGTCTGGCATATGAGATACTAATACAAGTCATTTAAGGCAGGGTTGTCAGCAGCCTTCTATTTGCCCACATGTCCACTTGTCTCTTCCCCTTAAGCCTAATTGCCCTCTGTATAAGATAGCATCAAATTGTTCCATTTGAGCCAGTTACAATTTGTGGAGAAAGTAGGTTTTAAACCTGTCCTTAGTCTAATCATTCATGGCAACTGAAAATTTTACACCCAAATTGCCGGCTTGGATAAACACTAAAGAGCAGCCTATCTTATTGGGCTGCTTATAAATGGAAACCTTGTCAACCTGTGGGGAAATATTTTATTTCAAAACTTCGAGATGTTGGTAAACATCATCAAAACTAGGTAAACTTTCAGTGTGAGCTAAGTTCCCGGCTGTCAGGTAGAAAATAGTTAATACAATGATGCTTGTTTTTAACACCATTCTCCACTTAGCACCCAGTAAATCCATGCTTTCAGAGGGTAGATGGCTCAACTTTGCTTAGCAAAATGGACACAGCTTTCTAATATGTGGATGGTGGATAATGGGAAAGAAGTTAGCTCTTTCTGGTTTTCCTATTTATCTAAATGTAAGAAATTAAATTTGTCAGAAAGAATTTTGTGCATATTCTAAATTTGCATTATATTTTTGCAGTTGATATCATGGCTTCCCCAAAATGGTAGACAAAGAATGCATTGCACATCGAGGATTAATCTAGTTTATTACTTGTAAACCATTCATAAAACTTGAAGCTAAAAGAAACTTTAATTTTGTTTTTAACTTTTTTGATTCCAACCAGCTCATCTTTATAAATCTTCCTCCCTCAAATAGAATTATGCTGTATTATGGGTCATCAAGCCATTCATCTGGTCATATTTATTCTAGGCTATGTCTTTTTATGTAGATTCTCACATTTGTTCTTAGGCAAAATTATTCCAGTTTCTTTGAGGTTTCATTCCCCTTTCCCTATTTTCTATCCCTTTAACCATTTAGGCAATCTACCAAGAATTTTTTTTTTTAAATGTACTTTTAAAATCTCAAGATTTGATGTTTTCTAAACAGCTATGTTCTCTTAAACTCATTTTTGAGAAATAAAGGGTTGTTAAATTTTTCAGTCGAGGTTTTATGTTAGAAATGTGCAGAGAAGCCACTTAGTGGCTAAAAGCACAGACTCTAAAACCAGACTGCCTGGTTTTAAATCTTTTCTCTGCTCCTTGCCAACTGTGGAAACCCTGGGCAAGTCACTTAACATCTCCGTTTCTTCATTTTCTCATTGATAAAATGGGATTGATAATTGCATCTATTTTATGGCACTGTTAGGAGGAATACGTTGATTAATCTCCATCAAGAAAAGAACATGGCACAGAATAAGTGCTATGTATGCTTGAAAAGTAAGGGAATTTATTTAATTAATTTTATAAATAAGAACACCATACAGTAAATGTTTGGAATCAGTTTACTATATCTGTATCTTATAGATGTTTGTCTAGCACAATCTCAAAACCTAGGGAAAAGCCACATCTTCTTATTGCTATCTAATGTGATAGTGAGGCACAAACATACATGATCAAACTCTGCCTGTACTTGTAACTCTCTCTGTATCTCTCTAATTGATAGAGACTATTAAACTGAAAAAAAAAAAACCAACAATTATCTAAAACATAGTTAAAATAGAAGGAGGATCAGGGAACCTATCAATTATTGATTTTTGAAAAAGAAATATAACCCAAAAAAGCACAATAAAATTAATTCCAAACTGATTTGCTAGACTCCCCTACACAAAGACATAGAGAATTCTGTGTTTTAAATGGTGAATTATCATAACAAATCTAAATCTTTAAAGTAACACAAAATTATGAAAATAAACAAAACTAATTTTTATTGATTAAATATCAGAACAAAATCATAAAACACTTGTAACTTGGGTTAGCTGACTTATAATTTATAGTATTAAGATATAAGAAAAAAGTTTAAGAATGAAATTATGAAAATATTGGGTAAAATAACTAGAGTAATTGAATTTCTTGCTTGTCAAAAACTACCAGATTCTATTTGTTTCTTTCTTTTGCTGTGTTTTGCTGTCTTTTTAGTTATGCACGTATAGAAAGTAGAAAAGCAACTTAAGACTTTATAATATCAAAACTTATTATGTAAATTTTTAGCTATCTCAAAATAAATGTAAGCACACCACATTGACATTTATATTGAATGTGTGCTTTGGATGTTAAGTAAGGGTATGAGGGTAGCTTCCAGGACACAGCTGCCCAAAGCATGGGTATGAGAGAGGTGGGAAGAAATCACTTATCATCAACATCCAGAAATCTTACCTTTTCTTTACCCTTCTGGGTCAGTTGCAGGATAAATTATCATTTAGAGAGTATTTTAAAATTCCCATTTCTGGGTCCCAATTTAGACCTATTGAATGTATCAGAATTATTGGGGCCACTTCAGGTAATTCTGATGATCAGGCCAAGTCTGAACAGCCAAGTTTGAGAATATGTAATATTAGCTATTCATGCAATTATTTTTACTCACTCATGCCTACATTTATAGTTATTATAAAAGTCCCGTGAACTATGCTGCTCTATTTATTATTAAAAATTTGTTTGCTACATTAAACAGTGCCTACTCTAAAAGAACCTTCAGAAGATATTGTGAAGAATAGTGTATTGATTCAACAAGAAATTATAGAGCGTGTGCCTATCTACCTGCTTCTATGGTAGGAATGCAAAATTGAACAAAACAGAAAAGATCCTATCTCATAAAGATTATCCTCTCATAAGCAACTTCTCCACTTTTATTTTATACCTATTGCTATAGTGCAGTAATTATCTAATTTAAGCATGCATCACCTGGACAACTTGTTAAATTAGAGATGACTAGGCTCGCATCCAGAGTTTCTGATTTAGTAGGTCTAGGGTGGAGCCAAAAATTTGCATTTCTAACAAGTTCCCAAGTGATGCTGATACTGTTGAGAACCACTGCTAAAAGGCCATTTGTTTTCTCTCTTCCACCGGCTGGTACGAAGGTGAGATCCAATCCTGGGGTCTTCCTCTAGCTAGAACATAAGACTCTGTATGTTCAGTACTAATTTTATATATGATCTTCTTTTACTTTCCTGTCCTGATGCCAAAATCATACTTTATCTGGAATTGTATGTATTTATTTAAGTGTCTAAAATACCTTTTTGGAAAACCATATGGTTACCTATAGAAAGAAAGATAGACAAAGAGAAAATAACCTGGAGTTTAATAAATACTTGCAACAGGACAGCTAAAGTGAGTTTGACAGTACTTTGCTTCCTCTGGGAATTATGTCCATCATACCTAATTACTAGACTGGTTGAGATAAAATGAGTTAATCTTTTTTGAAAATTTGAAATGTAAAGAGCTATTAAATGTGGGTTACTTAGAGAATTCTTCATCTCATCTCTGATTCCTAGAAGAAAACCTAGAACATTTCTTCCTTGGCCAACCCAAAGAAAATGTCTCCCCATCACATTGAGTACATTGAGTTTGACCTCTTCCCTTCCAAACTGGTGCACAGGATTGGCCTAGGACATGCTATGTGTTACTCATGAAATGCCATTGAAGTGGGTCCCCCCTTTGGAACACACCTGTGGGCCTCCACACTGTGGAGAGGAGCCAGACACATGCCTTACATGATCTCGAGATTCACTGAAGAACATGTGCCATGTGTTTGTCATCTTTTCAGAAAAGCACTTCTGAAGAGCCCTTTAATGAGTTTCCTAGAGAAAATCTGAAGGAATCGTAATGCAACTAATCATTTCCTACCTTCCCACTGAACCTCTTATTAATTAACATGTTAATGCTCTGTTTGATTTCTTAAATTTAGTTTGAGAGACAGTAAAACAGCTATTTTCAAATTAAATTAAATTGAGTTGTGAGAAGATTTTCAACCCATATAGGGCTTTTTGTACTCTACTAATTCCAGTACTCATTAAGGTAAAAAAAAAAAAATCAATGAGCTTGAAATGAAAGTGTTGATATTATTGTAGGCTAAATCTACTTCTGAATAACTTACTGCCTCCATGACAATGTTTTACCATGTATGTGACATTAGAAAATGCAAATTCCAGTGTTTAAAGAGAGAGAGAATTTTCCTCAGATACCATAAATGTCGCCCAAGTATCTGTTTGGGGAATTAGCAGAGTCATAAACTATAAAAATTAAGATTTTTTTCTAGTATGGTAGACATCCTTACTGTTAATAGGCTGCAATAATCCTTTCGTTTTCAATGGTGTATTGCTCTCAGTTCATTGTGCAGATTTCAGGTACAGTTAATTATCTTTTATCTTCCTCTAAGGCTTTTCTTTTTAGCAAAAGGGGTTTGTTTAGACTTTTGCTCTAATGAAATCTACTGGGAAATATTATAATATATAAGATAGCCCTTAACACACCAGAGCTATTTCACCATTATGAACCAGATGGTTATCATTTACTCTTCTTCAATAAACAATTTTCAAATATTTTTATTCATATTGATTTGGGTTTTTGAAATCTTTTCTCTTGATTATTTTATGTTGAAATTCAGGATATCTTCTATTGCCAGTGTTTACGATTAGGCATTTTTAGATTAGCATGCAGTAACAGCTGCTTGGGTTGATGCCAGAACTCCATCACCTATAGGAATTAAGTATGGCTGTACCAGAAAATTTTCCAGTCCAATTTTTCATGCTTTGCCTTTGGATGATATACGTGTGTCAGCGCTTCTCAAACTTTAATGGGTAGATGAATCACCTGCAGATCATGGTAAGCTGTAGATCTTGATTCACCATGTCTGGGGTGGAGTCTGATATTCTGTATTTTAACACACTCCCAGGTGATGCTGATGCTACTCTGAGTAGCAAGGGTTTATATGACATTGATAATCCAAGAGTAGGTTTGACATGATGTGTATAATAACTGCAACTCTCGCAAATTTTCTACTCATAAACAATACTTTTGGCAGGACTGACATACTGCAGTCAAAACCAAAATGTTTCTCTTTCTACCTTCCTAAAGCATGATAGATTGCCAAGTTGAAAAGGTATCTTCTACAGTTTTCACTGTTTTCTCTATTTGTAATTGTAAATTGTAATATAGTTATAATATTTTTTGTATTAGTTTGCCACTTAAACTAAGCATTTTTGGGTCCCAGTTAGGGCACTGTGGTGATTCTTTTTATTTCATCATGACAGAAGTTCTTCAAATATGTTTGTTCTTTACCCTCCTTGAGAATCTTATGAAAATGAGCATACACAAATATCCTACAAGTAGGGGAGAAAACCCTGTTTTATCTTACACATAGCAGTTCACGATTAGCCAATTTTTCCTAAAGACCAATGCTATTTCTTAGGATCCTACAAGAAATAAATGGAGCACCAGACTCCAGATTCTTTACCAGCTATTAAATAATTATTGGATCTCTTCTTAGAATATCTAAATATCTTGCCATCAAACTTTTTATGTCTTCTAAGTGTTCAGCAAAGAATTTTATTTGTATCTGTATTTTTTTGTTACTGGGAAAGGAATTCTTTAAGAGTAGATTCTCCCTTTCCTAGAAACTCCCTTCTGCTCCAAAGTGTGCATTTTAGTTCAGGGCAGTGGTTCTCCAACTTTAGTGGCATCAAAATCACCAGACGAGTTTGCTAAAACACAGCTTGCCAGGCTCCACCTCCAGAACTTCTGACTCAGTAGATGTCGTGTGGGGACCAAGAATTTGCATTTCTAACAATTTTCCAGGGGAGGCTGATGTTGCTGGTCCAGGCCCCACAGTAGTAGGACTACTAATTTAAGAAAATGTGCTCCTCTTTTTTTTTTGCTTAACAAAGGTGTTTTAAATAATTGTAAGGATGCAAGGTTAATAAGGAGAAATGTGAAGATTCTAACCTCAGTTTAAAATATTGACCCTGAAGCTGTAAGACCCTAAGAACTTGAAACATCCAACAGATACCAAGAAACGTTGACTTTCCTATGTCCCACCTAGGGAAAGGGATCCTTCCAGTAGCAGCTTAAAGATCACTTTGCCAGGGAAGTCTTCTTGGACCCCATTTCCGGAGAGGTTCCCTGGCAATCATATAGAACTCCGTAATTAACTTTCATGGTGATAATCACAATTGTAATTATACAATTATTTGTGAAAATATTTGTTTAATGACTGTATTCCCCATGTGAGTTTAATCTTTCTAAGTGCCATCATTGTCTTTCCTGGCTACCACTATATATGTTCAGCATCCAGTTTGGAGTTTGGCACATAATTGATGCTCAGTGTCTGCCAAAATAAATGGTGGGGAAAATGTTACTATTCTCATAATTATATAGAGATGGTAGGCTCTAAGGGTCTCGAATCAGAGATGACATTCTCCTGTATTGTTATTTTTTATTGATTATGACATTCTTGCATGCTGAACTCAGACGGGGCCCAGGAATTCTCTTCAATACAGGCGGTTTGTACCAGTTGTCATATGTGGCATATAAGATAAAATCTAATTGCCGTTCTTACAATGAATTCTATTTAGGATGGCCTTCACTTCGTTCACTCAATATTCCCTGAGATTTTACCTCTATCTTTGTTCATGCTGTTTCATTTATCTGAAACAGCTACTTTCCTCCAAACACACTCCATTTGTTGAAAACCTATTAATTCCTTAAGTCCTATCTTGAGCACCATCTTTTCTGTGAAGCCTTTTGAAATCCCCTTAATTGGATGAAATCTCTGATGACTCTAACCTTACTCTACTTTACAACGTAGTAATTGGTATGCTTGCCTTTACCTTCTTGCTAAAATGTCCCTCCTTAAAGACAGAAAAAAACTTATTCAATTTCTTACCATAACTTTAGTTATCAAACAAATATATGTTGATCTCCTTCCATGTGCCAGACCCTGAGCTAAGTGCTGGGGGGTATAAAGATAAAAGGAGACCCAGCATCTGTCTTCAAGGAGGTCACCGTTTTCTAGGGCACAAAACAAACGTTTAAAGACACAGCTGTAGACTAACAGGGCAGATGCTATACTAGAGGCATTTACCAGGCACAGCGGTGGAATGAAGGAAAAAAAAAAAAATGGTAATTTCTGTATGGGCTGGGTGTGGTGATTGAAGGTGTTTAGAGACAGAGTGTTTAGAGACAATTAAGTAAGAGGCTTAAGAGGTGAGTAGGAGATTTTCCAGGCGTGGTAGATGTTCAGTTCCTTCCATTTAACCAACTTATTTGAATTGATCCTAATGCAGCTCATCAAATTGAAGCTGATTAAACAAAATCTATTTTATTTTCTCACTTCTCTTTAGTTTCTGAATGTCTGCTGCATGAACTTTTCATGATCCCATCCCTAATTCTCCTACCACCAGCTGTTTTTCTGCAATACAGTGCACTATACCTCAATCCACATACCTTTTGGCCTTACCGTGTGTTCTGTGGGCCCACCCTGGTTGCTGTGTACCCCATAGTGGTAACATGACTTCTGATAGAAATTAAACTTACTAAGCCACATCTAACAGATATTTGGACCCTGCTAAAGTAGATCCTCCTCTATCAATGTATATAATTGCATGGGGTAAGGAAACTTGCCAAGAACCCAAATCCAGTTTGTTGCTACTGAAAATAAGGACTCCTTCAAACAATGGTTCTTATCTAGGACAGAGGCAGGGCAGTGTTTTCAGAATCACCCAAGGCCAACCCTACCTCCCTCTTTAAAAAAAAAAAAAAAAAAGACAACCAAAAACCATGGAATCATCATTGAAACCCACTCCTCCTAAAGTATTAAATGTTTGAGAGAGTCAGTGAACGCAACTAGATAAACTTAAAATTGCAAACTGAAGTTCAAAATAGTGTTCAGGAGAAGGTAGACACCATCCAATCAGAAGAATTCAGGGGAGGTTTGTAAGAATTCAAAGGTTGTTTTCATCAACTAGAAAATATTTAGTATATTAATCAGGCTAAAAGAGATAATGATTCCCATGTAAATTAGATGTTGCTGTTAAGATCTCTTAGCTAAAATTGTTTCAAACTTTAGGGTACTTCAAACTTGGCCTTACTTGTGAGAAACTTTGCTAAAAAAAAAAAAAAAAAAAAATAGCTTTTTGTGCTCCACTCCTAGAGATGTCTTTCAGAAAGTCCAGGTATAAATCCAGGACTTTGCGGTTTGAACCAGCACTATCGTGGGTAATGTTGCAGGAAGCCCACAAACCACACTTTCTCCCAGGTACATTATTCCTGATTTTGTAGGGTTAATTTTGGAAACAAAGCAAATTAGACAGTTGGCCCTTAAAAAAAACACAGGTTTGAACTGCATGGGTCCACTTAAACATGGATTTTCTTCCACTTAGCCATCCCTGAGACCAAGACCAGCCCTCCTCATCTTCCTCCTCCTCAGCCTACTCAATGTGAGGACGATGAAGAAATTTATGACAACCTACTTCCACTTAATGAGTAGTAAATACATTTTCTCTTCTTTATGACTTTTAATAACATTTTATTTTTCTCTAGCTTACTTTATTGTAAGAATACAGGACATACCACATGTAACATACAAAATATGTGTTAATCTACTGTTTATGCTATTGGTAAGGCTTCTAGTCAACAGTGTGTTATTAGTAGTTAAGTTTTGAGGGAATCAAAAGTTATACATGGATTTTTGACTGCAGAAGGGTCAGTGCCCCTAACCCCGCATTGTTCAAAAATCAAATGTATAACGTTCTTTCTACTACAAATTCTTTATGTTAAAGTGGTAAACAACATGCAAAGAGATTAAAACTTTTACCTTTTGCCAAGGGGCTTGCTCCAAACTCCCTTCTCTGCTGTCCTTGTTTGGTCTTTTTTTACCAAGGAAGGGGGATAATGGTCTTCCCTTCCTCTACATAAGTGATATAAAAAGCAATTTTAGAATTCCATTTTTCTTATTGGTCTCATGTGTCATTATGATTTACTTAGGCAAGAAAGAACTGAAGCTGGGACCTGCCAATCTCTCAACCAATTGTTAATTAAAGTTCTATTATAGTATCAGTAATTGTCAAGTAGGGACAATGAGGTTTCCCTACCTCACGTCTCCTTCACAATAGCTTTATGGAGAAGGTGCAGTTGTCCTCACTTTATAGATGAGGAAACAAGATGAATAGTCAGGGAACTTGTAAAGATCAAAAAGCAAGTGAAAGGCAGGCTTCAAACCTAGGTGTCTATAAACTCCTTTGTTTTTAACCACATCCAATAGTTGCTATTTCAGTTCATTTTGCTGGAGCTGTATACTTTGAATTTGCTAGTTTAATTATCCAAGTGAAACTACATCCTTCCCAGATACCCTTCTATCTCATTCTCATCTGAAGGTGGGATCTATAATCATGTTCTCCAACAGTGGGCTTCTAGCTTCAGTGGTTTTCTCTCCCTTTGACAACCATTTTTTCTCTCTTCATTTAAGATTCTGTATCATCTATCTTTGATCTAAAGCACCTTTTCTTTCTTCTCCAGAGTGTTTCTTCCCTGTAGTCCCCTAGTTTTATTATTCGAGATTTCAGACCTTCCTTTCTCTTTTAGCTTTAAGCTTTGGGCTTTTCTCTCCCTCTTCATTTGTAGTGGTCATGTGCCATGCTGTTTCTTTCATTGGGTTTTCTTTTTTGTTTTCAACCATGTATTCTTTTCTGTGGATTATTCTAGATTTCATCATACCACGTAAATCCTTACTAACCCTGCTGGAAAGATTTTCCTTCCTTAGTATGTCTGATACCAGCCTTTTAACCATGAGGAAGAAGGGAACTAGCAACATCCTCATTATTAAGGTTACTGATCACATAGATATTTTTCCAGAATTTTGCGTAATTTTTATTTACTCAAATGTGTGAGTATCATTTGTGCTCTAACTAAAATAAATTGGCAAGTTTTGATATAGTTTCCATTGAGGCTCAAATTTAACAGAGAAGTGAGTTAATAGCATGAGATAGGATGATATACTCACACCTGGAACCATAAGAGCCTCATCAGTGATGAAAAGTAACATTTCCCAAAAATAGCTTTCAGAAAACAGGCTAGTTTCTAACCATTTGAAATCAGTGGATTTTTATTCTAAGGCATTTTCATAATATCTACTAAATCGAATTTTAAAAATCAAATTCTTCTCTCTCAGGTTCACAATTCATTACAAAGGCACATGCAAACTCTGTGCTTGGAATGATTTATCTGTCACTATCACATGATTTGTAAATAAGATATAGAAAAGCTTAATGTTTTTCATACCATGGGGCATATCCTTTATGTTGCAATGATTTTAGCTTAGTCTTTCTTTGCCATTTAATAGGGGAACTAAGAGCAAAAGAGTTTCCAGAACATAGAAATCATGACAGGGAGAACTACAAATGCAATGCATCAAAGCAACACAAGATGTCACTTTGACATAGGCCTGCATTTCCAGGGTTAGGCTACATCTGCATTGTGCACAAAATAACATGTGAGGGGGAAAAGCATCAAGATTTACAAATGCTTCAGAAGTGTGAACAGGAGCCAAAAATCTTGGTTTTGTGATCAATATTTGTAGCAATATCTTAAAAAGTGTCTCCCTACTGGAATTATTCTCCTCTACCTACGTAAGCTCACTTCATACATTACCCTTACGATACATTGCATCCTCCCACCCAACTTTCTGGAGGGCATACAGCCCCAAACCAAGCTTATCCTCACTGCCTAGCGTATTCTTCCTCTCTACTTCCTTATTTCTGCTCTATTAGTTGCCTTCCAATATCTTTTTTGAGGCCTGATCTGTTAAAAAGAGGCCCCTTACCATTTTTCTTTTTCTGGTCCTGCCCAACTAACTCATTTTGCACATTGCTCCCCGGTTGAAACCGCTTGAGACAATTTGGATAGGAATGCTCAAGGTCAAGTTTAACATGAAGTGTTATTTTCCTATTGCTGCTGTGATAAATAACCACAAACAGAGTGGTTTAAAGCAACACAAATTTATTTGATATATAAGATCAAGTCTGACTTGGATCTCACTGGCCTAAGGTTAAGATTTTGGTAGGGTTGCATTACTTCCTGGAGGCTCTAGAGACGCCCATTTCCTTGCCTTTCCCAGTTTCTAGAGGGTAGCCGCTTTCCTTGGCCCAGGGCCCCTCCCTCTGTCTTCAAAGCTAGCATTATCAGGCTAAGCCCTCTAGTGGTGCCATCTCTCTAATTTTTCACAGTCACATCTTCCTCTAATTCTTTTAGAAACCTTTGTGATTACATTGGGCCCACCTAGGTAATCCAGAATTGTCTTGACATCTTGAAGTCAGCTGATTAGCAACCTTAATTTAATCTGCAACCCTAACTCCCTTTTGCTTTGTAACCTCACGTATAGGTTCCAGGGATAAGAACATGCACACCTTTAGGGAAGTCATTATTCTCCCTACCACACGTGGTATCCAAAGTGCTTCAAGATCTGGCCCAGCTAACCTCTCCATCCTTGATCCACTTCTAGGGTCTCCTCCTCATTTCTTTTATGTCAACTGCTTCAAGCAAACTAAATGTCCCACGAACAGGCCAACGTTCATTCTTTACTCACTAAATTTCCTTCATGCTGTTCTCAATTCCTAAATTGTTCTTTTTTGACTTCTTTGAAAACTTATCTTCATCCTTCACGTCCCCTGCTGTGGGAAACATTTAAAAAACTCTCTCAGGCAGAACTAATTACTCCTTCATTTGTGTATTCATAGACTATCTGTTCTACAGAATTATTGTGTTATGTAACTTGCATTTTCTTTTCTTTCTTTTTCTTTTTTTTTTTTTTCTGCTAGAGCCCCTAGGAAACATTTTCCCCTAAACTTTTCAGTTGTAAATCCATGAAAGGTGGTAGATATGTTTTGTTAAATGTTTGAAAGAGGATGTTATAGAGTAGAATAAGCTGCCCTTACAAACAGATTTCCCCACCCCCCTCAAATATCAGTGGTTTAACATAATCAAGGGTTCTGTTTGGATCGTTTATAATACAAGGCAGGTGTTCCTGGTCTGCTGGTAACAGGAGTTAAGGACTCAGGCTCCTCCAATCTCATGGCTCTTCTATCCCACCAGGTCCTTCTTGTGTTTGACTCCAAACATTAGAAGGAAATAGAGAAGTTTCAGGAGACCCACCTGATTTTTAAAAAAATCTGAATGGGAGACAACTTCATTTCTATATATATTCCCTTGCAGAAAACTTAGTTACATGGTCAAAAAAAAATCTGCAAGGGAGCCTGGATATGTAGTCTAACCACATATCCAGCAAAATCCTGTTACCATAGGGAAGAGGGTAAAGGGTTTTAGTAGGAAACTGATGTCTGCTACAAAGAGTGAAGAATCCAGTTCCTCCATGATACTCCTAATGGAAGTTATGTCTCCCTCCTACCAACTACTTATTTGAATAAGTATCTCTTATGTAAACTGTATTATATCTTATATCCTATTTCTTTGTGATATTAATATATGCCTGACTTCTGCCAATGTATATAAATTGGGTCAACTTGATGGAGAAATGGTAAAAGTGGCTATAAGTCATACATTTTACATGAATTTTCCTATAAGAATATTTATAACATACCAGTATGATAAAAACTATTGAATTATTCCTTATGACAGCTCTGACCTGGTTAAATAAGGAAGATATGATTCTAAAGTCTTCAGAAGTAATTTTAAAAGTTGAGAAGAGGCAGGGCACGGTGGCTCACGCCTGTAATCCTAGCACTCTGGGAGGCCAAGGTGGGCGGATCGTTTGAGCTCAGGAGTTCGAGACCAGCCTGAGCAAGAGCGAGACCCCATCTCTACTAAAAATAGAAAGAAATTATATGGAGAGCTAAAAATATATATAGAAAAAATTAGCCAGGCATGGTGGTGCATGCCTGTAGTCCCAACTACTTGGGAGGCTGAGACAGGAGGATCCCTTGAGCTCAGGAGTTTGAGGTGGCTGTGAGCTAGGCTGACGCCACTGCACTCACTCTAGCCTGGGCAACAAAGTGAGACTCTGTCTCAAAAAAAAAAAAAAAAAAAAGTTGAGAAGAAAAGTTGGCATTGTTCTATGGTATAAGATGTCTCTGAACTTCATTGGGATGTTGGGTAATCATTCTTGGATTCTCCCAGTGCCTGTGCACAGTAAATAAACCTCTTCCTCTCATTAAACTGCCTCAATTGTGAGTTTATCATTCAGCGAAGAACTTTTTGGGGAAAGGGGAAGTTTCCCCTCACCCCTACACAGGTAACCCTAGTTCCTCAATGATACATCATGTTACAACTTCACCCTTAAAGATTTGTGAACTAAAATAAAATCTTAAGGCTCCCCCACCCACCGGCTGACTGAACAGACCCCTCTTGGCCAAGGGAATATCCTAAAACTGAATCGCCTGCCACAAGGAGGGAGATCAGTCATGCCTCATCATGCCCCCCTCCCTTCTTGGAGACATCCTTTGTAACCCATTAACAGGCCTAATGGCAAGACAAACCTGCAGGTCCTCAACTGAAACAACAAATATATGTCAGGTGGCTTGTCTCTGATTAACAGACCTCCTTATCTTAAAACATTCCAAGCTTTTATACAAAGCTTCATGTCTTCAACAAATTACCAGTCAAAGAATCTTTAAACCCACCTATAACCTGTAAGCCCCCACTTTGAGATGGCCCACTTTTTCGGACCAAACCAATGTATGCCTTCCACGTATTGATGTATGACTTTACCTGTTATCTCTGTCTCCCTGAAATGTATAAAACCAAACTGTAACCCAATCACGGCAAGTCCACTTGCTCAAGGCTTCTTGGGCGTGGCTCTGGGTCATGGTCCTCAAATTTGGCTCAGAATAAATCTCTTTAAAATTATTTTTCAGAGTTTGGCTTCTTTTCTGTTAACAGATGCCATTGCATTAAATGTATACATCAATTTTTAGATGGAATCTGATTTCAGAAATGAGGCAATGTAAGCAGGCAAGAAAAGTGTCTTAGGATAACCATATGAATTAATTAGAATGAGATTGGAAACTATGAATAGACACAATTTTTATGCTAAAGTCCAGGTATGTTTATCCAAGTCTAATTATATTTTTTAGAGAAGATTTTAAAACTGGGGTGGGTGAAATTCCTTTTTGTAAATTTAATTGGTTTTACCTTACTTAAACTACACTGACAAATGTGTGTCACTCAAAAAACTTTCTTAAAACTTTAGAACTTTGACCTTTCTTACTATATATTTTACCAGTGGATGGAATGGTCACAAGAAATTCTTTTCAAATTTCAGATAAGCAAGATTATAATAATTAAGAATGTGGATTTTGAAATTGGTAGATTTGGAATAGAGTTCCGGCTCTGACACTTAGCTTTGTACCTTTAGCAAGTGAGTTAACTATTCTGAACAACATTTCTCTCATCTATAAAACTGTAACTGGGAAAAGATGATCTACCCATTGCATGGATTATATGGGGTAACTAACATAAATGCATTTAGCATCTATTAATAGTATATGTCCATTATGATGGAGACATTTGCAGTGTTGTTGCTCCTAAAGGTTCTGCCTCTCAACAACAGAGCATTTTGATAAAGTTAAACAGTTTACAGAAATGGCTAAAACAAATTCAACAAAATTAAAATGAATGGCATTGTGCTATTTGAGCAAAAACATAACAAAACAAGAAATGTTTTTGTACAGAGATAGAATAAAAAAAGACAGATTATCAGAGGCAGATATAGAAGTGTTTGAACCATTTAAGTAAATATGTTCAATATAAATCAATTGAAAAACATAAATCAATGGAAAATATGACTAACAAAACATCTAACATCTTCTTTAACTACATCTATAAAAATATGGAAAATAATAAAAAGCAGAGACCAGCTCCATTGTGCTCTGTACTAACATCATTGAAAATCTTGCATTTTGAGTGGAAAGCAGATAAACCAAAACATATTGAAAGGAGAATAATGAAAGAGTAAGGAAACATACCTCCTGAACAATGACTGGCAGACCAGCGGGGCTGTTTCCAGTTTGGGGCTGTTATGAAAAAACAGCTGCTGTGAATATTTTTATATAAATCTTTTTCATAGACATGTGTTTCCATTTCTCTAGGGGGTAAATATCTCGGAGCAGAATTGTGATGTGGTAGATGTATGTTTAACTTCATTAGAAAGGGACAATTTTAAAGTGGTTGTACCATTTTATACTGCTTTTTAATCATATGTGTATCTCAGTCTCATTGATTGATAGATTTATGTCAAACTTATCATTTCTCAACCCTTTGGCTAAGATCAAGTGTAGATTTGTGTCAAAGTTAAAACTCAGATTTCTATCGTTCTTGGAAAAGAATTGGGAAGACCTGAACACATTGTACCCGTATTGCCAAAAATAACCGGAATTGAATATCCATTACCCTTTTAGATGGCGCAAGAGCAGTCCAATTTCCCTTAGACGTCACCCGTCACTCCTACTCCTATCTCTTGGTACCCATTGATGCCTGTTCACATGAGTTTGCCTGTTCTGATGTAATGGGAGACTGGCACAGTTCCAGCCACTTCAACTTGCGAATAGTACATCATTGTTGATATTCACACTTGACTAAGAACATGAGTGAGCTTCAAGTATGTATATTGTTGTTTTTGGTAAGTACCATTTTAGAAACATTTCTTATTTCTCTTTGACTGCCTTCTTCTTCAGTTGCACCAAGAAGGTGGCAACAGAAGCAGCCCTGGGGCTGTTACCAGGGAAAAAGGTTTTGATGGCAACGTTGGAGCTCTCAAATTATGATGAGTGCAACCTCAGGATATGTCATCAGTTTAGTATTCTGTTATTTACTTAATTTGAACCTAATGTTATGAAATATTGTTGTAATGCTGAATTTTTCATATCCCTTTTAAGATGCTTCAATTCTCTGAAGAAAGAAGCAAGCAGGTAGAATCTTTCAGGCTGCAAACTCGCTGAAAGTATGCTCTCTGTCCTTGATGGGAAGATTCTGTCACTTTTAATTCTCTAGCTTGTTCACTTTTCTATTGCAAAAGAACTGGGGCTTGTTTTTAGCAGCATTGATTAAGTAGTCATTGATTTTCAAAATAGGAAATAGAACTTTCAGATTTCCCACATGAATTTAAAATAAGTCAGATATTAACATCAAGATAAAACACTTACCATGACAATGACAGAACAGGCAAGTATCGTGCAAACCCTTTCAAGGCTCCTGAAGAGCGTGTGGAATCCAGATGTCAATAAGTACATGACTAGGTATTAAATTCGTTATTTAATCTAAATAAATATGCCAACATTGTTCCAGCCCAAAGAATAATTTACTTATTTTTCTATATGTTTGTTTCAAAATTTGCATAGTGTTTATTTACTACCAGTCAATAGAAATTAATCTTGTTATTAACAGTTAAAATTTATTGAGTCCAGAATTCTGGTAAACGTTTACAACACTGTATGATGTGACTTAATCCTCACAAAAACTATTAGGGCAGAGTTTCTCAAACTTGGCACCATTGACATTTGGGGCTGGATAATTCTTTGGGGAGAGGGACTGTCCTATGTAGTGTAGGATGTTGAGCAGCATCTCTGGCCTCTACTCATCAGAAGCCAGTAGCACCTCTTGTCCCAAATTGTGACAATCAAAGATGTCTCCAGACATTACAAATGATCCCTGGGAGCAAAAATGTCCCCTGGTTAACAAGCATTGCTGTAGAACAAATATTATTTCTTCCCTGTAGTGGAACTTACCCCATACGCCAGCCAGATGAACTTCTGGGACAAGGAGTTAGGCTTGTTTGGATTGAAAGCCCACAATCTTCACATTAATTGATAATGTCTCCAGTTGATTTTAAAGATGTGTGAACAAACTGTGTCTAGTTACATGTGAGGCTTTTCTTAGTTTTCCTCTTAAGTATATAGAAATCGAGCATTTACTATTTGCAAAGTACTATGCTCAGGCGAAAAGTGATAACACATACGATTTACTCACAGCTACTGAAGAACATAAACCTTGTCATTTAAACATCTAATTCACAATTAAGGTTAGAAATTACATGTACTATATTCAAATGCACATAGAGGTTGAAATATACATTAATATTTCTTAAAAATTATCTTTTATGCATTCCTATTCTGTTAAAGTTTTGGCATCATTGAATAAATATGTTGGACAAATGTGAGATTATTACCTGTGGTAGAATTATCTAGTGAGACATAATTGTATCCACGTCATACAAGGATTGGCAAATCTGGCCCACTACCTGATTTTATAAATAAAGTTTTATTGGGGCACAGTCATGCTCATTTGCTTATGTGTTGTCTGTGGCTACTTTCATGCTATAATGACAAAAGTTGAGTAGTTGTAACATAAACTATATAGCTCAGTAAACCAAAAACATTTATTATTCAGCCTTTTTCAAAGAAAGTTTGCTAAACCCTGACAGAATATTACAAGGAGGTCAGATTTTTATAGACGTGTAATAGAAGGTATTCTACTTGTCTATGTATATGCTTTGTATATTTTTTAATGTACATTCATCTAGAGTATACCTGTGAAGCACATGAAATAACAGTTAGCCTTGTCCCCTCTAAAACTGCTTTAATAAAAAATAATTGATTAAAATATACTGAAACCTCATTCTGTGCCAGCCAATTTGCCAGGACTTTTACACACATTACACTAATTAATTATTACAACAGCACTGTGAGGTAGTCATATTCTCACTTTTCATGAGGTTACTGAGGCTTATGAAGGGCATTTAGCTTCCTCAAGGTCATGCAGAATCAGACATGTTTGATTGCAAAGCTCAAGTCTTTAACCACTATGCTATACCCTATGCACACACAAAATATTAATAAAAAATTTTACTTGGTGTTACATATGTCTTAAAGATCTAAGCAGATAATTTTTTTTCAGAGTTCATCCAGATTTTCTTAATCTTCTTATAAAGTCAGAAAATCTGATGTCTGCCCAAATGAAAGGAGGCCAAGATCATTTGATTTATTCATTTGGCAAACACATCGTGAGCACCTATCCTCTGCTAGACATTGTTCTAAATACTAAGGATATGGTAGTTATAAAAGACATTATCTCTGACCTCATCAAGCTGTGCTCCTACTGGGGAG
This sequence comes from Eulemur rufifrons, assembly GCF_041146395.1. Taxonomy (NCBI): domain Eukaryota; kingdom Metazoa; phylum Chordata; class Mammalia; order Primates; family Lemuridae; genus Eulemur; species Eulemur rufifrons. The sequence goes on from NC_090992.1 coordinate 20,781,099, forward strand.
ACAAAAGAAGCAAAAGATGACAGCACAAAGGATGAAATGGCCATCGTACAGGTATGTGTCATGCACTGAGGGAGGATGGAGGCTTCTCAAAAGCATTTGGAGCCTAGCCTTGATGAATGAGTAGCAATCCGCCCAGAGGGCTATTAGGACCCTGGCAATGACTTGTTTTAAGAATTAATTGCCTTAGGCTACAGAAGTGCTTTTGCACTCTGCAAGTTTGTGTTTTAGTTGGGAAATACAAGATAGAACATGTAAAATATCCAGTAACGATATAAGACATTATGTAAGCAAGTGCTAAATTGTGTGGGACAGCATAAAAGTACAATAGAAATTGGTAATACAAGGAAATGAACAGTGTGGGCAGTCAGGAGGAAGGTCGGACAGAAGTTGAATGTGTAAGGACAAGCAGAACCTGGCTAAAGGAGGAAGAGAGTATGTTGGGTGGACGAAGCCTTATCAGTGACCAGCTGAAGCAATGATAATGTCCACAAGCTCTGGACTCCTAAAGAGACTGGCCTTGGTAAAAGCAGGGTGTTAAGGATAGTGGATGAGAAAATGCAATTGGCAGCTTGGAGCAAAAATGTAAAGAGTTTTGAGAACTGAGTGGAAGAAGAAAGAATATATATTTTGTATAATAGATGGTAAAGACTATAACATAACCTGAGGCACATAAGCGAAGAAAACACTAAATGCATTTAATAAATCATTGCTCTAGACAAAATTTTAAAAGTCCATTAACATATAATTTGATACCAAAATAATGGGGAACTTTTATGGAATTCATGCCACATTGAAATGAAGAGGCTATAGGACTTTAAAAATGGATTTAAATCTTAAAGTAAGTCACTCCAATGTATTATTTAATAAAGGTACATAGAGCTTACTATGTACCTGACACTGTGAATAAAAACATCCGTGATTCATCATCGCCTCCTTAGCTTCCAGTCTAATAGAGGAAGCAAGGTATAAATCAAATTATCACGCTAATGACCCCATATTTAACAAGGAGATAAAAATTCCAAATCAGAAGCAATCATCTATGAGAGTTTATCATAAAGGAAGATGCCCTAGCCTTAAAGGAAATTGAGCAAGATTTTTCCTGCTGGAGTGGCATTTGAAAAGAAAGCTGAAAAGTGAGTAGGTGTTACTAAGACAAAAGGGAGGTAGGTGTTGTGGACTGAGCAAGGAAGAAGCATCTAGGCTGAAGAAGCAGCATGTACACATCTATGTGACCGGAAGGAAAACAGCATATTCTAGCTGTGAGTGTGAATTCATTGAAATGTGCAAATACATTTGGAGTCGTTATCTCAATTTCTTATTGCTGAAGTAGAATTTCAGCTTTACAGACAAGTAGTACATGGTTTTCTTTATTATTCAGATGTAAAATCTGGACATCTGGCACAAGCAATGGAAGTAGGTAGGGTATAAATAATTTGGAAATGCTAGTCCATTTTAAAAAATATATGTTTCTCTGCCTGAAAATAGCACTTGCCCAACTTTTTATCTTTCTACCTGGAGGCAAAAGAAAAGATAATTTATAAATTCTAAGTCATGGGTTGAACTACCATGGGCCTTAAAATTGAACACACATAGTTTAGGCTTCTTTGATCTTGATCAAATGACCACTTATACATTGATTAATTTAACTCTTAAGTCAAAATCTTCTCCTCCTTCCTACATTCCTTTATATATTTGCTTTTTTAATAAACTTATTCATTTTGGATGTTATTTTTTAAATATCAATTTTAACAATCATGACAATAATTATTGACACAGTTTTTAATTCAAAACTAACATTTGTTTCTGTTTCTCTTAAATTTATGAGGTCAAGGTTTTAATCTTCTATCTTGAACCTAAACAACTCTCTCTATCAATTTGGAAATCAAGTATTTATTGAATACAAACTTTGTTCAAGGCTCTATACCAGGCTGCACTGTGGGGGATATCACCCCATTTGTATTAAGTGTTACATAGCCTAGTTGGGAAGCCTAAACCTAAATTTTATAGAGATAATGCATTAAATAAAAAGGAGTTGAGTGAAAGTGCTTCATTGGGGAAGATGGTCTGTAGTATTCAGTGTGGAGTCTCCATGAATAAGGAAGCACTGGCATTGGATCTTGAATTGGATTAGATAGGGATACAAGAGATATAGCAAATATGTTCCCAGGATTCGAATCCACATCTATTAGATTTCAGAGTCCATATTTCCCTCTACTGTGCTATATATCTTCTCCCGAATAGTACTTTTTAATATTATGATCAGTTTTGATCAAATTCTTTTTTATAAATTGTGTTTTTCTTATTCGTTTTCAGGAATTTTACTTTTAACAGAAGATAGTCATGAGGACTTGAACAGTAAGGGATTAATGAGAGATCAGATAAGTTAATATATACCCGATGCTCTCTTAGCTTAGTTATTTTCGTTCTTCCATGTCTTATTTTCATGAGAACATTTCTTCCAAGGGGCATTAAGATTTGACTTTCATAATCGGGTCATGATGTAGCCTGCTTGCTTTTATGTGAGGTTTTTAGAGCAAAGTGAATAAAAATCACCAGAGGACACTCTGTTGCTTGAACTTATGAATGGCTTAAACTTTAATGCAATCAAGATTATTTTACAAAATGTAGCGGTTATTTTAGACCACCCTGATTATTTAAGTAAAAATGAGTAGAGATTACAGTTTGTCCAAACTTGTCACCTTCTTGTGATGATGACAGCTACATATATGCAGTCTAGTTTCATGAAGAATTCATTTAAGAAATAGTGAGAGATAAATTGATTAGAAAAGTAAATTGAGGACTAACGTATGTGTGCTTAATTGATAGGTTTGGGCCTTAGAGAAAGATAGACAGAAAAAGAGAGAAAAAAACTGAGGGAGGGAGAAAGTGTGTATTTCAAGTGTAAATCAGCTGTTTTAGAAATTTGTAAAAGGATATTTGGAAATTATTTTTTATCACAGAAATAAAGGATACCGATAGAAAAATGATACTTTACAAAATCATTTTTGCATGCAGTGATGATGATCATCAGTAAAACACGATTTACTTTTTTTATTTATTTTTTGTTTTTCATGATTTACTTTTAATCCAATAAAATATTAGAATAGTGTATCTTACAAATATGTTATTTTCTTCTTCACTGTATATTAAATATGAACCATTGGATAACAACTCCCATGAATTTTCATGAAGAATCTCTCACCAACAAATGTGAGGTTTTAAGATAAGGTCAGGTACGTAGGATGAAGTAAGAGAGAAAGGAAAAAAAAAATGAGATCTAGTTGCGTAAAAATTAAATCATCAATTTTCACGCTCTAATATTGTGAAGTTTTAAATGGGACGAGAGGAATGATTAAACACATGAACAAAATGCTATTATGATCATCTCTCAATTGTCAACAACAAAAGACAATTATAACAATTAAAATTTAATCTATGCTTAATACCAGAATATTACCAGTATATAGATTTTTAATATGATTTCTAATATGTTGAATGTTTTAAGAATGTACCTCATCTCAAATGGTGACAGAACTATTCATGACAGAATGATATGAGATGGCAGGAAGTTTCCTATTTTGTTCCCATCCTTTAACTGTCATTCCATTAATTTGTCAATCTGAGATTAACTATTATCTTTATATTTACTTGGTAATAATTTTTTAAAATATACAATAACAAAAATTGAACAAATATTCACTAGACACAGGGACCATTTTAAACCTATGCATTACCACAATATTCTTACAACATCTCCAGTGCAGTGAGCATTATCAATAATTTTATAAGTAAGAAACATGAGGCTTAGAGAATTTAACATTTTTGAAATCACCCAGATAGTAAATCATTGAGCTTGAATTTGAACCAACCGACCAAGTTGAACTGCCATCCATAGGAAGGACCACAAATACCCTCTAGCTGTAAAAGTTTGTGTATCTGAATTACAGACCCTCAGAGAATAGCTGAGCTATTCATTCATTATCTCTAAACTTCATGTTATGTATCTGTAATATGATGTTTATATTAGTGTGTATTATATAGAAAAACATACTGCTGCATGGCAAGAGTGATGTCATCTTGAAGCTAAACCACCACGATGACTGATGTTTGACTCTTGCATACCAAGGTGTTCTGCAGCAAGGTCTTTAAATAATGCATGCAGCATTGAAATACCCTCATAAAGATGATTATCTAACCTCCCCAGTAGTCACAATTTTCCCAAGACAGTCTGAGATGTGACCAGCTGCATGTGTTTTACCAAAAATCTGCAAGATACAGAGGATATTTTCTGGGGGGCAGGTGCAGAGATCCACCATCTCACGGCTACCCAAGACATTGCTTCTGTTCGTAAAATCCTATTAAATATTTCTTTCTGAAAAACTGGATCTGTCAGCCTCTTTCTTTGGCCCCTCAGTTCCCTCAGCTTTTGAGTATAGGCTTGCATATACCTGCTCACCACAGAACAACCTACAACCTCTTAGAGTTTAAATAATAATTTAATAATGCAATCCATAGAGGTAGTTTCATAGTTTGATTTCTATTATGCATGATCCAAAGTGTGCATTAAAAACAGCTTTTATTATTATTCTCAGATTCATATATCTATGTTTATAAAATTGGGTGTCTTAGATTTGTGTAGCATAGCAGAGCTTTCAAAATGTTTTCATATATTATATATTCATACATATGTTATTTAACCTTTCATATTTTGTTTAATTATGATAGGCTTAACATCAGTGATTTTAAAGCTTAGGAATGACATACAAAATTCAGGTGCTGCAACTCAGTTTGCTTTTGGAAAAGAAATTGGAAAATCTTTTTTTTTCCCCCCCACACTAGCTAGATTTAAGAATCAGTTCAAAGAATTTTCCTACTTCAGTTACTGCATTTACTCATTTGAAATACTTGGCTTTCTTTTTATGATTCTGTGGAATCAGCAACCTCTCAGCTTTTGTTCTAACAACTGAATACACTTCTAATCTAATGTCATATGTATTTTTCCCCCATCAAGAATTTCTCCCCGTCAGAATAAACACATACCTCTCATACTTTGCCTACCTTCTTATCTCATTTGACACCTCTATTTTATGAAAAACAAGAAATATCGCTTTATTGTGTGTTTCTTGGGGTCAAGATCACGTTCTCTGAGTATTCTCCACTTACAGTAGGTTCTCAATGAATTTTTGCTGAAATCGTTGAACAGAATTTGAGTATCTGCAAGCCTGGGAACTTTCTTTGAAGTGATATCCATGTTATCAAACTCCTTGCAATTTTTTGGTTAAAATTCTTCCTTAGACAGCCTTTTGCCCTGAGTCTTTGAAAAATTTAAGAAAAAATTTTGGAAAATACAGAGAAATACAGACTATAATAATATAAAAAGTGTCCAGTACCTGAGATCATTTTCTTACTTGTCTTCATTCCCCAAAATCTATCACTTATATGAAGCTGTGTATAGCCTTCCAATTCAAGTTTTTTCTAAAATCTATTTATTGTACTCAATATATAATATTAGATTGTGGATTTTATTATTTACATAAAGAGTGTTATACTATACCGATTAACTTTATTTTTTCACTCAACTTTACTTTTGAGATCAGCCATGTTAATGCAAATAGATCTATTTCACTTTAATTGTTGAACAGTATTACATGATTTGAAGATATCATATTTTGTTTATTTCCCTGGTCACAGGAATGAAAGGAACCATAATAAATAATGTTGAAGCATGTATTCTTGTCCACGTAGGTAAGACTATCCCTAGGATATATACCTTTAAGTGGAATTGCTGTATTGAAAAGTATAGGCATTATCAACTACTTTGCTCACATCCCATATTCATACAGTCAGAAAATCCAAACTGCTATACCTGGAAAAAGTGTCTAGATACGGCCTCTTTTTCCCACCTCCACTGCAGTCAATGTGGTCAAGATTTCTTCTTTTGATAAATTACTACACCAACTGACTCACCATTTTCCCTGCATCCATCCTTCCCTCCCCGACCCCAGACTGTCTCCACACAGCAATGGGCGGAGGGTGGCGTGGGGGCAGGGGGGGAGGCAATACTTCTGAAACTTTATTCAGATTCTGTCACTTTTTGACTTCAAACCCTTCAAGGGCCCCCAATGCATTCAGAGTAAAGGACAAAGACCTTATACTAATTTACAATCTGCAGCTACAACTCAGAGTTGTTTTATTTGTTTTGTTTTCTTTTTGTGTCCTTGCCTTGCTCTAGATGTAGATGGAGACTTTCCCTGTACCTCCACCCTCATTCCTGAGGATGAGGGTCAGGATTACTTCCTCTCACTCTAAGCCTTTGGCATTTAGTATTTTGTGGTCTCCCTTTAATATAGGTTTTGTTTCCATGGGGGCCCAGCCCCAGAGCACAGGGCATGACTTTGACTTTCCTCTCTCTGCCCTTCAGGGCAACTGAACTGAAAACCCAGTTTGTTTAGATTAGCAGATGCCTCAGGGAAAAACAGTTAAATGCTCCGGAGATCTGTTTACTCTGCTGGGTGTCTAGTCTTTTTCCTGTTACAATCCACCAATCCCCAGTCAACATGAGGCCTCTTAAAGATTTTTTTTTTTTTTTTAATCCAGAAGTCTTTGTGGCCTGGGTAAGTAAACTTACTTTTTAAAGACAGGAAAATTCATGTGAGCATCATTAAATGAATATAATAGACTCACAATAGTTTTAAACACCCATCTACCACTTGTTTCTCCAGCAAAATCAAGGGCTCTTTAGTCTCCTAAGAGAGAAAGAGTGAATCTGCTCTGGTTGAACACAATCAATTGCGGAACGAGATGTCCTGCTGGTTAAATTATTATCCTTTTAATTGTGATTTTAGTAGCTTCCGTTCCTTTAGAAGCTTGTCAGAAATGAAAATGTTATGTAGTTATTACATTATTTAGTACATGTTACGAATAAATGGAAATGCTGTGAAAGAAATTCTTCCACTATTTGGACTATCTGAATAGGCTAGAACACCCATGGTATCTGCTTGAATTTCTGATATCCTTGGAAATATAGGACAGGGCAACCCAATGACAAAATGTATGATATCAGCATAAAGTTAAATCAATAAAATGAATGGTGAAAAAATGAATTATCTACTTTGAGTAGCTTTCCTTTTAAATTGCATTTAATATGAAAGATATGAAAACAAAAATGTAAAAGCCTTCCATAAACCTCTCACTAAAAAAAAAAAAAAAAAAAAATTACACAAATTAAGAAAAGTTGTGGTGTTTTGTTCCTTGCCCTTCCTATTTTAATACCTAGAGGCAACACTTGCTTGTAATTTGGTACATGTTTCCAGATTTCTTTATATATGTTTACATATACTTTTTATAAAAATTAAGATTATGTTATATAAACTGTCCTACATATTGCTTTTTTCATCTTAAGGGGATATCATGGGAAATACAAAATTTTAAATAATTTTAAAAATTCTAACTAATACAGCAATACATTTTTATTGTACAATTAGAATAAAATATATGTCAGTATAAAAGAAAATTAACACCCCCAAATGGAATTACAATTTAAATGTTGCTTTATAACTTCTTTTAAGGTAAGATTACTTTTGTTTTCTTCACAGAAATACTTACTATGGAAGATGCAGATATCATCTATTCCTTTTAATTAATAATATAAGGGCTATAATTATATATTTGTGTTTATATCATTTGAGTATTACCTTATTAATATACCTCCACTTAAATTCCCTATTGTCAATTTTTTTTGGTTTTCTATCATAAACAATTTATTAATATGCATCCATTTAGTTAAAGAATTCCATATATCTTAAGGAAAAGTTCCAGTACATAATATTACTGTGTGTAAAGATGATTATTATAAAGCTTTGCTATTCTGTATTAATTGATCGTGACAAAATCATCCCTACTCCCTTGCCTCAGGAAATGAGTAGAAGTGAGAGTTTACAGCTGCCTTATCCAATATGGTAGCCATGAACCCCTTATGGCATTTAGACATTTGAAATGGGGCTAGTTCAAATTTAGATGAGTTGTAAGAGTAAAATGCCCACTGGATTTCAATGACTTAGTATGGAAAAAAGGAATATAAAATATCTCATTAATCATGTCATATTGATTTTATTTTGAAATTAAAACACTTTGACACATTTGGCAAAGAAAATATATTATTAAAATTAATTCCATCTTTAATTTCATTAGTTTCTTTTTGTTTTTGTAATGTGGCTACTTAGATAATTGAAAAGCACATTCGTAGTCCACATTATATTACTTTTGGACAGTGTTAGCAACAGTTGGTTTGGGTTTGGGTTTTATTTGTTTGTGTTATTATACCTCTTGTTTTTGAAAAATAAAAGTGCAGAATGAACAAAGAAGGGAGAATCACTGAAGCTACTACTAACCTACATGTGGCCAAGAAATTTTCTGAGTAGCCCTGTAACTCACTGTAGATCCCAGAATCAGGAAATAGAAGCTTGCATAGCAGATGGAACACATTTCTATATTTGTTCATTTTCTTACCTATGCAATCCCTTTGTGATCCTGAGGAACCAGCTAATGGAGCAGATATTCAGAGGCTACACAAGTGGGAATTTCTACCCTTCTCTTTTATGCAAAGCGGATGAATGACAAGTAAGAAAACTTAAGTATTCATTGAAAATTAAAACTGCTTCTGGATCATGCATAGATTGAATCCAATTTTCTAACTATATGGATACAAAGGTTGTCTTAGTCTGTTTGGGCTGCTGTAACAAAATACCGCAGACTGGGTAATTTATAAATAATAAAAATGTGTCACTTATAGTTCTGAAGGCTAGGAAATCTGTTATCAAGTCACCAGTAGATTCAGTGTCTGGTGAGGACCCTTTCCTCATAAACAGCACCTTCTAGCTGTGTCTTCACATGGCAGAAGGGTAAAAGGTCTCACTCAAGCCTCTTTTATAAAGACATTAATTCTATTCTTAAGGATACAGCCCTCATGACCTAATCACCTTCTACGGGCTTCATCTCTCTTTTTTTTTTTTTTTTTTTTTTTTTTTTTGAGACAGAGTCTTGCTCTGTTGCCCAGGCTAGAGTGCCGTGGCATCAGCCTAGCCCACAGCAACCTCAAACTCCTGGGCTCAAGCAATCCTCCCTGCCTCAGCCTCCCGAGTAGCTGGGACTACAGGCGTGCGACACCATGCCCGGCTAATTTTTTCTATTTTTAGTTGCTTGGCTAATTTCTTTCTATTTTTAGTAGGGACAGGGTCTTGCTCTTGCTCAGGCTGGTCTCGAACTCCTGAGCTCAAGTAATCCTCCTGCCTCGGCCTCCCAGAGTGCTAGGATTACAGGCATGAGCCACCGCACAAAGTCCAGGCTTCATCTCTTAATACTATTATATTGGGGATTAAGTTTTAGTTAATAAATTTTGAGCATACAAGCATTCAGAACACAGCATTCTGCCCTTGGCCCCCCAAAATTCATGTCCTTACATGCAAAATATATTTATTCTATCCTAATACCCTAAAAGTCTTAACATGCTCCAGCATCAACTTTAAAGTCTAGATCCAAAATCTCATCTAAATCCAGTATGAGTGAAACTCAAGGTGTGATTCATCTTGAGTCAAATTTTTTTCCAGCTATGAGCCTAGGAAACCAAACAAGTTATGCACTTCTGAAACCCAATGGTAAGGCAGGCATAGAACAGACATTCCCATTCCAAAAGGGAGAAATAGGACGGGGATGGGGGTAACCGGTCCTAAGTATGTCCAAAACCCAACAGGGCAAATGTTGAGTTTTAGGGCTTGAAAATACTCTGACTTGATGTCTCACCTTCCAGACACAAAGGGAGGGGAGCTGAGCCACCAAGACACTGGGCAGCACTGGGCAGCCTTGCCCTCATGGCTTTGCTGAGCATAGCCCATGCAGCAACTCTAATGCATTAGAGTCACATGCCTACAGCTCTCCCAGGGTAGCATCACTGGTGGCTCTACTGGTCTGTGGTCTTGGGAATGACCCTTCCTCCCCAGCTCCCCTAGAAAGTGCCCTAGTAGAGGGCCCTCTGTGGTGGCCCTACCCTTGTAGCAGTTCTCTATATTAATCACAATACAGGTCACTGTTTTCTAAATATTGAAAATTAACTATCCAGAGTTGATATATAAAATCTCTTCGGAAAACAGAATATTCAATTAGTTCACCTTATTTCCAAATATGTCCATATTATTCAGGATATTTTAAAATTTAACTTTAGGTGGAGCAGTGCGGTTTAAGGAAAACTAACAGATCTGAAAATGCAGGTATTTTAATTCGTAGCTCTAACTGGTTAGATGATCTTACACAAACTGATTACTTTCCCAGATCTCAGCTCTTCCGATACAAAAGTCAGGTTTGTTCTAGGACAGCAAAAATGCTGTGGTTATACTTTCAAGTGTTCTTTTGTACAAATTCTTAAAGAAATTCAACTAAGAATATAAATTGTAGAGAAGGAAGAAGGCTTAGGTAACAGTCAAGTATCCTCATCCAGAGATGCTCCCAGGGAATTTTTAGGGATTACAAAGGATTCCATTTTGAGAGTTTTTTTGTACTGAGCTTATCTGAGTGGCACCGCAAGCTCTCAGTATCAAATAAAAGTTGAGTACTGAATAAAATGTGCCATTTTTCATTCCTAGCAGTAGCATGTCTTTGAATGTGGTTTATCATTTTTAAATATGACATCTCTGACTACTTTTAGTTTTGTTATTATAAATATCAAGAAAAATGTGCACCACTTATCTACCCATCCCACCCTCCCTCCTTCCCATGGCTTACTCCAGGTGTCCATAATCATCCTATGGCTACCTGCCAAAGGGGTCACTTTTAGGCAGCCATGTTTGGCACATGATCCTCCATATTCAGCCCAAGCTGATTGCATCAGGAATAAATGTGACTCAAAGGCAATGAAATAATTGATTGACCAGTGACTTATATTCTGACATCATACCAAAGTATGAATTGAGCCTATCAAGTTTCTTCTCTTGGGAATCTGAACTAAGAATTGATAAGAGAATGAAAAGATTTCAAGTGAGCAGTCAACCTGGGAAGCCATGAAGTAGAGATGAGCCCTGAGTGAGGTTGAGAATATGAAAGATTTGTTAAAAGAGTGAATAGATCAGATGAAAAGAGAAGGGAAGATCTCATGAGAGAAACATTAAACTAAGCTGTGATCAATTTTATTTTGAGTACAATTTTTTCTTCTAATTACATCTAAAACCAAAAAAGTCATAACTAAATCATGCATCACCAATTATGTTGCTCATTAATGATCACACTATTGAAGGACAAATGTATACATTGGATTTGGCCCTGCCTTTTACCATGTATGAGTTTGCATTTCTGTAAAATGGGTACAATAATACATCTGTCATGGGATCCCATTGAGAATCAGATGAAATAATGTAGGCAAAGAATATTTTGACTTGTAGGTAAAAGTTTTTAGAATATATTAATAATCATTTCTCAATCAACAATCTTATTAAATACTTCGCTTTTCACTGGAACACATTTTGGCATTACTCAAACTTGAAAAGGAGATAATTTCTGAGCCTATGGACTATGTGACATAATCTATACAGACAGAACACCATATTTTAAAAGATATTGAATTTTTAAAGAAATCAGGTGTTAGCTAAAATTCCTTTGCCTCTATTATGACATGACAGTTGAAATCCTCTAATTCTCCAAATGAATTTCACTTACAACAAAATGAGTGGCAGTATACTAAGCAGGATAATAAAACCTTTCTATGTTCCCACTCTCAGCAGTTGACTTTGATTATGTTTAACAAGTAATTAATTTTTTTACCACCACCCCCAGCATGTTATACTCAAAGTATAATAAGCAGAAATATGTCTTATACTAAATAAAAGGTTATTTCTCAGGCAGAGCAGTTTTATTGGTCAAAATAAATACATTATAAATTATTTCAATTAAGCTTTTACTGATGTCCAAAAATAGTTTTTTGACAGCAGGAGTAGCAGGGTTGAGTCCTGATTATTGACATAATTACAAATATCCTCGAAACATTTATGTGAAAGTCCATCAGAGGAAATAAAGTATAGTACAAAACTTGAGCTTTGACCATAAGCATCCTCATGGGAACTTGAGGATGATACCATAGTGAATACTCTGGGGAACAAACAGTTCAGATGTGGTTGTTGAGGGTGTTAACCTTGATGTTCATAAATTCAGAAAAGAAATTATGCCTCCCCTACATGAAACCCCACAGGTCCTTTTTTAGTTGGCACAAGAAAATGCTAGGGGAGACTAGGAATTGGTGCAGAGGTAAAAAAGGAATGAGGCTATTGGTTTTCCACCTTTTCCCACTCTATTGCTGAACTAGGGATGACTCAGGAACATCCTCTTGAGATCTTCATTGTCTTAAACAAAATGAATTTGGACTAAATGTAAAGTTTTACCAATAAAACAATATTGAAATTAGAATCATACTTATATTTTTTTTATTTTATTGCCAAGATGCTAAATAATCTAAACAAGTGGGAGAGAAAAGGTAAATGAGTTTATTCTTAAATATATTATGACAGAAAGTTTTAACAAACTATACTCAATAAGAAAGTAGAGGAACATAAGAGTCACACAATAGGGCATACAAAAAATGCATCCGATCCAGAAAGGTTCACGTATGAGAAATACTGTTCAACTGCCTGATGGTGCATGTGCATCTTGCTTACTCTGTGACCATGATACCAACAAGGTAAAATAAACAAATGCCTTTTTCATATTACTGTGTGCTTAATAAGCAGTGATCTGTCCTAGTCACTTCAAAAACCCACTTGAACAGACTGGATGCCTGTCTTCCAAATGTTTACAATTGGAGGTAACACTGATGTGCTTAAGCTCTGCTGTGTCCATCTTTCAAATTGATGTCTCATGTGGACAGTCTGTAAGGGAAAGTGAATATTCCTCAGATGTGACCACACCACCAGTTATCCACAGCAGGGCTCAGAGATATCTACTCAATATAATTAATGTTTCATGTACATTTAAAAGGTGTTTTGAATTACAAAACCAAAAAAAAAAAAAAACAATGGGAATTAAATAACTAAACCCTTGTAAGGCACAATGGATGACATGAAATAATCTCAGGATAAAGAGAAAGAAAAAAGATAAAAACAACATATGTGATTTAATGCATTCCTTTCTCCTAAACGTGCTTGTCCTCCAACCTTTTAAACATTGTTCTGGCATTCAGCTCAAGCTAAAGCATAGTCTTTTCAACAGTTCTCTGCTGCTGTTTGAGTATTCTAGGCTGATGTGTGAAGGGGTTAAAATGTGCTATTCCTTCATATTGACTATCTAAGTTAAAGACACTTGAAAAACAGCAGGTGCGAAAAAATCGCTTTGACCTTCACATTGTTTCTTAAAAGCAGAGGATGAAATTCCCGTGTGAAAGCCCTTTCTCTACTAGAAAGATGCAACATACTTTCCTCAAGGACGAGAAGTTGAAACTGAGGGAATTCTGTTAAAATAACTTATTTTTTAAGCCTCCTTATATAATCCAGTTGCTTCTTCACAACTGACTATTCTTTGTCTAGTTCAGTGCATAAGTAACAGACTCTAACTGCTTCTTTGGTCTTCATTTCTTTATGAGGGCTTGGGTGCCACATAAAATTTATACTGGGCTTTTCTCCTGTTAATCTAACTTTTGTCAATTTAATTCTCAGGCTCCACCTGGACCCTAAAAGGATGGAGGTGGAGTTTTTCTGCCCTTACAATGGAGAGTTGTGATGCAACTAGGTGTTAGAATTCCCAAACCAGTTAAGATTATTACAAGTCTGTGTCTCCATATCTTTATGGGTGCATTTTTTTTCATTAATAAAAATAATAATCATCTAGCTCACTTAACATCCTGAATATGAAAAACAAAAAGACAAAACCCTGTACTTCTAACGATAGAGAAATATTAGATTGTATTGTTGAAGTAATGTTTCTATTCCCTATTAATCTGGCAACGTTTTTGGGAGAAAGGAGTAACTATTTTTCTTTTTCTTTTGGAAAGTCCTTGAAAGATACTTATAGAAATTGAAGTAAACACTTAATGTTGTATTTGAAGCTGGCATTAAAGCCCTTGAAGACTATAGTCATTTAAAGTTGAGACTGACTCTAAATATTAACCAGAGGCCGTTTCCAGACTATTTAACTTCGTGGGCAAATGAACTATTAGTAATGAAACTTCTGACTCTTAGGCTTCAGTGTTTATGTGAGTCTTTTTCCTCACAGCATATTGCGGAAGTTCAGTCCACATGCATTAGGAAGAATAATGACAGTTTTATGCAGTATATTTTTTTAATCTGGGAAAATGTATATTACCTTACATCACATTTGCTTTCTCCTATGAATTACTGTAGTTCTTTGAAAAAAACTTTGAAAATGCATCTCTGGAGTTCACTATATTAGCTGTGCCTTTTAGTGTTCTTTATTTTTATTCTTTGACAATAACAAAATTACTTAATGTCATCTCAAGTTCATCCCATTCCATATACACATGTACACAGAGCTGGGTAATTCACTTATGTAGTTCAACATCTCCTTTGTTACAGATGGTAAACAGGCAGATTTCTCCCTCAAGGAAAGAAACTCTTTCATAAAATAATTGCATATTCTGCTCATTTTTTCCCTTTACTGATGCTTTTGTATTGTTATTACACCCTGTCAGATTAGTAATTAGCATGCAGCCTCCATAAGACATAAATGCATTTCTCCTGCTTTCTTAAAAGCCCCTTTAGCGACTCAAAGCATATAATAACTCTGGCTGGCATAAAGGAGAGGAAATAAATAATATAACAAGAATGACTGCAAGAGCAAGTGCAGCATCAGGTCAGTGAATTTCTTTTGATCAAAAGGTTAAATGGCTACTGGCCTTTGAAGGGAAGAATCGAGAAGAGGACTCAATATACAATCTTTGCAATAAGTTTTTTTTATTCCCACTTTAATAAACAATTGAATTAACAGCCTTGGTCATAATCTGAAGGGGGAGATTGGCCAAGGAAGGGGAGTGTCCTATAAGAAATCTCCTGGAAAAGAATAAAATAATGAAAGGCTAATCTGTAAGTGAACTTTAAGTGGGACTGAAGACTCCAAAGAACTGACCAAAGAGCCTTTGCCTAGGAGAATCAGTTTGAGATTCTGTTGATTAGAAGAAGGAATGATTTAACACATACTCATATGTGCAGTAAAATTTAGTTGGCTTGGATATCTTTTTCAAAGGGAAAATAATTCAATAAGCAATAGCCACGGTGAAATTATTCTGTGAAATTCCCATACTATCGCTGCTGTATAGGATCGGTTACTTAATTTGCAGAGTACAGTGAAAAATGAAATTGCATAGTCACTTATTCACAATTATTAAGAATTTCACAATTTCAAAGTGGCAAAGGCATTAAACCTAAAACTAAGTGGAGGTTGGTGGCAGTAGGGAGTTCTAAGTGTGAGGACCTGTGGGACTATATAGGTTGTATGCCGATGAATCTGGTCTTGTTCCTGAAGGCAGCTCCCGAGCTGGCCCTAGACTGCTTTCAAAGGAAGCCAGCTCTGTAAGAAAGAGAGCAATGACTCTAAAGCAGAATGGAGGTGCATCTTGATTCCAATCTCGGCTCCACTGCTGACTGTAAGTGTGACCTTGGATAAATTTTTCACTTCAAGCAGGCATCCCAGTGCATGAACAGCACCTTTCATGGTCCTCACCATAGAGTGAGTATCCAGCTAATACTGTGTTCACCATCTAACATCATAACTCATTGCATTTCAGCCAACCTAGAAAATAGTTTGCACGTGGATATTTCCTTCTTTTATTTGTTATCCTTACTGATATTTTATTTAAATTTAGTGCAGTAATGTAAGAGAAAATTACTGCTGTTCTGGTGCTAAGTTAGCATTTGTATGCTTTTTTTTCTTTTTCAAGAATTATTGAAATAAAGTTAATAAAAGTTGAGTTCAATCTTTTTTATTTAACTAATGTCACCTAAAAATAACTACCTCCCAAGACTGTATTACACAATATATGACAATTACCTAATAGCAGCTATCTGAATTGTTGAGAAAATTTCAGAAAGAAAGTGCCTTCCCCTAGATATCATACCTATTTCATAACACCAGTGTCAGGAATGCTGACCATGGTTATAGCTAGAATTATGACATGATACTAACCATCGGTACATAGAAAATGACCACACTCCTTCTATTCTAATAAAGCATCAATTGAGACACACAACCATGAAATGACTAACAGCCGCTAGATGCAGAGAAAAATAATTAAACAACATCACATTACATGTAAAAATGAGTTTTAAGATGCAGTCTGATTTCTAAAATATTAAAATATTTTATATGCATGTTAGTACTGAAGAAGTATGTTGGAACATTTTACTGATCTTATGATCTTATTACCAAAGCTTATTCATTTATCAACCTTATGATTTTATCACAAAAGGTTTATTCATTTATTTTCTCTCTTAAGGGGATATATACACACACATCTCATTTATATGTGTGTGTATATATATAGATATATAGATATCCTATATATGTATATCTCATATATAATGTAGAATACATTGATAAAATTCTTATGGCTTTCATTTCAAAGATAGAAATTATTCCTTCTTTCTCCCCACAAATACTTATTGAGCACCTTCTATGTGTCAGGCACTTTTTTAGTCATTTGGGATAAAAAAGTAAACAAACCAGACAAAAATCCCTGCCCCTATGGAACTTACATTCTACTGTGAAAGATTTTCAATAAACAAAATGAATAAATAAATTATAAACTTGATACTGATAAGCAATATGGATAAATTTTCTTTTTTTTAAGGAAGACTTGGAATTTGGAAATTTGTGATTTTACATAGGTGTTCAATGATTATATAACCTAGAGTCCTTCCTTTGATATTATAACATAAGGAGTGACTCATTTGTACTATGACCTAGATTGAACATATCATGATTTTTTTTGTACAATAGTTTTCACTATGAGTCTTTTATTATAGTAGGCATTTTGACTAAGTTAAAAATACTAATAAACCATGGTTCCATATAACAAAATGTGGATTGAGAGTAAAGAACAATACATCTGAAGACAATGAATGTTTCTTTAAGTGCTATGTTGTAAGGTATAGACGTAAGTGTAGACCATGTTGGGAAAAGAACATAGGCGATTCCTAGCAAGTCCTAGAAGTCTCACCTCTTCTTCAAACATGCCCTAATTGGGTATGTGCATCTGGTTCTCCTAGTAAACATTGAGAACCTCCAGGAGTTACTTGTCTTTCATTCCCAACACCTCGTCTAAGATGTGGGGACATATAAGATAATCAATAAAGAATTATTGGATGAAGGAGTGACTCCTTCATTCCTTCAATTCATCTCTCACAGGACGAGGGGAGCTTTTATAAGGAGATTGTTCTTATTTTTAAGCAGATTATAATTATTTCTGAAAATTTTTTTGTTTCTATAAGACTGTTCATATATTGACAAATCTACATCTACGTTCTCTCAGATTATTGGGGATATTATGCAAATTCTTCTTTAATGAAAGGAGCTTTATCTTTAAGGTTTTGTTAGAGCCCATATTGTTTTTGTTGAAAAGTACTGTAATGAATATATTATAAAGGGACAGACTTATAATTTAACCTTGCAGGAAATAACTTCTAGAAAGCACTAAGTTGTCCTACATTTCAGGTTGATTGCATAAACAGGACAGTAGAGAGTAATTGCTCTAATATCCATAGCTTAAGGTCACAAGTGTAGTACAAATTTCATTTTATTTTACTGGTTTGTTCTTAAAAATTGTTTTAAGTTCACTTATACTGAATCTCTACATTTGGATACTATGATATAATTACTTGTACCATAGCTAACAGTGTGGAATCAGATACAAATTATTTTTTAACCCCACATAACTAGAAATTCTCTTTAAAATTCAGCCACACTAATAAAATATTGTAGGTGAAATAGTTCATATTCCCACAATTGTATTTAAAAATAAAAACTCAGAGTAAAAATACTGTTTCGGTAAGAGGAATATCATTGACTTTTACTGAAATAGTAGGTCAGACTTTTGTCGTTCTATAGGTGAAAAACATAACCTTGAAAATATTTAAAAGAATCATGGCTTTCAATTTTCAACCAGTAGCATTTTAAAATATTACATGATAAAATATATATTTTATAATAATGTTTATCCATTAAATAGTATTTGCATGATTAAATAGTTAAATTAGTATCAATGGAGTAGATGGCAATCTTATAAAAATAAAAGCAAGGTGACTGACTATACAACAACAAATATTTTTTTCTATATTTGAAATAACAAATGTTGGGTTTACTCCCCTTTCAGTCCAAATGATATTTAAGTCTTATTAATACATGGTGGGCTCTTTTTTAGTTCATTCATATTCTTGACTACCTACTTCTGGGAGCTTTTTCTATGTCACTGCTCTAGGCTCTAAGCTGTAGGGATATAACCATAAACAAAATGCTGAAAGTTTTTGCCTTTCTATAGCTTATGTTTTAGTGGGAGAAACAGATGATAATAAATTAATAGACACATAAATTATTAACATTGCAAATAGTGATAAATACAATGAAGAGAAACAGGGCATGGGGGCAGGACTAAGGAAAGAGGGGTCTGGCTATTCCATGGAGGGAAGTCAAGGGAGGTGTTTCAACAGAAGGGACATATTGGCTTTGACCTAGAGGACATGACTTTGGAAGGTATTTGAAGATCTGAAAAAAGCCTTCTAGGAGAAGGGACAAGTACAAACAGCATGGGTCAGAGATGAACTTGATATGTTTGAAAAGCAAGAAGATAAGGACAACTGGAGCTTAGTGTTGAAGGAAGAAAGAACAGGAGGCAAGAACAGAGGGAAAGGCAGGGATCAATTTATGGAAGGCCACGTAGGCTATGGGAAGGAGTTTGGGTTTTATCCCAAGTGCAACAGAAAGCTAATGATGAGGGTTGAGTAAGATAATGGTATGATTTGATTTGTAATTTAAGAAAAGAGCACCCTGGTTTCTTAAGGGCAAAGATAGAAGAAGGGAGACAAGATTGTTGCTAGGTTATAAGCAAGTGAGGAAATGGCGTGCAAGATGTTGTTAGGGTACAGCTGTACATTGTATTACATCCTTGTGTTATTTAGATATCCCATGGTTTAAGTATGGGAGAGAAAGAGACAAATTTATTTATGTACAAAGAAACCTACTAGATGACATGAATGAAAAGAAACAATCACATTCCAAGGCTAATCACCTGCCTACTTTCAGACAGTTGTAAAACTCAAAATTATTTGAGCATAGTCTTTACGATGGGTACCGGGAAGAAAAAAAATATTCAAGAAGGAATATTTTGACTGGTGGTCATTTCCACTTCCTGAGGAAAAGAAAGTAGATATACTAAATAAATTGATAAGCAGAGATTAACTCTAGATATATCATTAAAAAAAAAAGCTTGCAATCACCACTGTCGTGACTGTGTATTTATGGATTCGCTAAACAGCCGATGTGTGTAACAATAATAGCATAAAACGATGGCTACATTTTTGAGTGTCAGTCAGCAGACATCCTGTTAGGTGATTTGCTTCATCTCATTTACTCCCATTCACACTCTGTCATGTGGACGTTATTACAACCTGGGTTTTTAAAGTTGATGACATGCAAGCATAGACTGTTTAAGTTCCTCGCCCATCCTAAGTCACAGAGCCAATAGCTGATAAAATTGGGACTCAGGACTAGATATTTTTGCTCTTAATCACTGTGCACCAGTGGTTAATTTAGTACAAAATACACCAACCTCGTTTCTCTCGAAGAGTTAAAAATAACCAGCCGATGAAGACTTTTCCTGTTCCGTTGGTTGTTCTGAAATACAGACACAGCACCTGTCTCGTAGCAATATGCAGCAGGGAGGCAATGTACAAAACAAATATGTCCTGCTGCAGGAAGTATACTGGCCATTTTAGAGTCAGCGAGCCAATACAACTACCGAGGATGTAAATACACTAAGTGACAGCATAATTAATCCTCTGTTACACAATCAATGAGGAACAATAATGTTTCTTGGGAAATGGAATATAGTGGAATGAGCCTGAATTTTCCCTAAGCACAGATGTTGAGTCATCATTTGATGAATTCTCCCCGGAGGGGACTGTAACAAACACACAGAGCCTCTCAAGGACAGCCAGGGTTGTAAATTGTGGGCTATAAAAATAATAATATAAATATTGTGCCAACATTTATAATTTATTTGTTGGACTCACAGGTGAGAAATAGGGTTTAGCTGGCAGGTCTAATTTCAACCGAGTGTTGACAAACCCGTACTGCATACTAAATCATCACTTTCTATATTTCATTTAGCTTAAAAACATATCATAAAGCTCAGACAAAGGTACTTTCTCTGGGCAAATGGAATTATGGAGTTATAGTCACAGATTTTTTTGTAATGTGACAATATAAAGTTATTGGGGTGTTGGTAAATTCACAGTTCTTGACTTGTAACGGGGAACTTTAAGCATTTAGAACATTGGGTGATGTCATAACATCAAGACTATTTTTAAAAACATTCAAAATTGCACACATTTTTTGCTTGCTGGTTGGTTGTCTTTTTACTGAAACTTATGATTGGAAAGTCAAAATCATTCACTAAAGAAGAACATCATTGTGAGACAATGAGGGGCTGTGAAACGAAGATAGTTGTTTAGTCTCAAAAGATGTTATCTGATCTCAGTTGT
This sequence comes from Eulemur rufifrons, assembly GCF_041146395.1. Lineage (NCBI taxonomy): Eukaryota > Metazoa > Chordata > Mammalia > Primates > Lemuridae > Eulemur > Eulemur rufifrons. The sequence continues at coordinate 20,801,837 of NC_090992.1, forward strand.
GCCTTAAACTCTAGTGATCTTGGCCAAGTAGATAGTGATCAGGGCCTGTGGATGGTTTTGACAGTAATTGTTACGTAAGAGTCATGAATATAAAGTGAAGTATGTATGAGAGAAGGTATTTTGTTCAGAGTTTAAAGGTGCCTGCCATTCCTAGCTGGGCAGCCTTGGCAAACTTTTTAGTCTCTGCGTACATCAGTTGTCCCATCTTTTCAATGGAGGTAATGACACTTACCTTTGAGAGTTTTTGAGGATTAATAAAAATGTTGTGATGCATGTCAAGTTCTGAGTACTGTCCCTTGAAGAAAGTAAGAGCTCAAAAATTGTTAGCATTGTACGTTTAATGTCCTTTCCTAAAAGGTAGTAAATCTTCAATAAATGTTTATTGAATGAAAAGAATAAATACAGTCAGAGGTTCCACTGAATCTTTACTAGTTTCCTATTTAGAGCTACAATTTGCTATAGTTTATACATTTATACCAACTGTGGATATAATGAGTAAGGCACAAAAAGACAAGTAGGCCAGCATGCATGAAAATATTTCAGGGCTACTCTATCAGATGCACAGGCTTTAGCAAAGTGGAAAACATGTGGCAACACTACTCCATGAACAAAGGGACAGAGTAATGAATGTATAAGGTCTATTTGGAGAACTACCAGAGTTAAATGAAAGGATGTGTTAGTGAGTGGAGAGAGGATGGGAACAGCAGCAGAAGGAAGAAGTGAGATTTAACTATCATTGTTAAGCAATAAAAGTGTCCTGGTGTTAAATGAATTAGATTTTCTCTTTCTTTTAATTTTTGGAAGAGGAGTTCAGTAAGTCTAAATTTAAAATAAAAGGTCACCAAGGAAACACATTTCCTCTTGGACTATCAATAATTATCCCTTTAATGTTTCAGTCCTGGGCCTGTCTATACCCTTATCTTTACTTAGAATGTATATTTATCCTTCCTGGATTTTAGATACAAAGCTCATGGAAGGCAGACCACCTTGTTGTGATAAAGTGATGAAAGAGAGACTTTCTGAGCATATCAACCTGCAAGAGATCTGTTAGATGGGGTGAATGGATTGGACGGAAAAGGGGAGATGCACCAGGAAACAACTTCATTAACCTAGTGGTTGGGGACAAAGGTCCCAACAAATGTTGTGACCCCACTGGTAATAAAACAAAACAGCATGTATGTTGGAGGAGGGGTAAATATTGCACAAGATTAGTAGGAACATGCTTCCTTATTTGCTCTTATGATTATTGCAAAGCATGTTATAGCTCAAAGTATGAGTGGTGTGTTTCACCAACTCTCATGTAATTATAGCTTGGTTATTACAGTACAGGGAAGTAAGATTGCTGAATTTCTAAAAGAAAATCTTCAAAGTTGAACATCCAATTTTCTCTTATGATTTTAATATAACAGAAGTCTTTTAATAATTAACAGAAATCTTCTATTTTGAGGAAAAATTGGTCCTGAATCTTCTTATAACACATACTGTAATACTAGAAAATTAGTCCCAAAGAAATAAAAAAATTTCTTGTTCACATATTTTGAAATCAATCTTTAAAATCATCAGGAGACTATAAAATACAGGTCTTCCCTTTTCAAGTGGCTGTAAATTATGTATAAATTTCAGCTTTAGGACACATATTTTATGAAACATATCTATTTATCCCCATATCCATTCTACCCTCTGACTAGAGAACCCTGCTGGCAAATTAACAATAGAATATTAGAGAAGGTTACAATAGCTTAAACATCAGTTTGTCTGCATTTATCCAACTCTGTAATCTCTTCTATGGATATATTAGATTTGTTTGCATTTTTAAAATCTCATTACAAGTTTTTGAACACAGGAAATTGCTTCTACATAAGAGATCAATGGGCTCTTGACTCGAGCATTTTCAACAATGGTTTATCTGTGTTGGTGTGGTAATGGAGATCAGGGGATATGAGAATGAGTTTGAGTTCTCTAACAGGCTTTGAAAAATAGAAAGTCACTCAGAAGAAAAACCACAATAATTATGAATTCTCAAACTTAATGATGTTCATTCAATTAGATCATTCAATGGCCCAAAGAAACAAAACCCTCAGGTTCCTACCTACTTTTGTTGTAAAATTGTATTTCTGAGGGGGAGGAAGAGGGAAGAAGGTTTGTAATACTGAGGTTAATAGATTCAATTCAGAGAAAATTGTATTATATTATGCCCTGTAATTAGAAATGGAAAAGAAATCTCATTGAGATTTGGCCCCAAACATAAGCCAAACCATTTGAAACTGGAAATAGTTCCAGAAATGTAAGCCTAGGATTTTTCATTTTATTTTATCTTGATCAGAAACAGCATGACATGAATTGGGTAAAATTTCACTTCTCATTAAGCAGAACCAGTTGGCCTATTCCAAGATAAATACCATGATGTGGCCAAGTTTGGTACAGATTTGTGTCTTCTCCCTAAACAATTCAGAGTCACTTCTGTCCTCATCCTCTTGCCTAGATAGCTATCCTAAATCCTTTACCCATCTGTTTGAAAACCTTCGTCCATTTCCAGGATTCCATGCTAAGCCTTAAAGCTCTATGTCAAGGTGTCTATTGAATTCTACCTAGAAGTTCCATAGGCAGCTCAAAAATCACATATTTGAAATCTGACAAAGCATCTATCTGTCTTCTTATAAGGATTCTTATGTGTTTTTAGCTTGATTTCCAGTACAACTTTTCATCAAGCTTAAATTTATTGTAACTCCTCTCTAATTATTCGTCTAAAAATGATCCCCAAATGAAATGTTCTTCAGGACTCTTTCTCAAAGTTTGGACACACCCCTCTGCCCCATTTAGCCTTTCATTGACTTTCAGTAAAATTGCATAACTTCTAAATACTTAATTGCTTCTCTTCGCCTTGAATCCTCCACTCTTCTGCCAAAGTGATCTCGACAAATCCATATATTATCCTGTCAGTCGTTCACTTCTCAAAGTCCTTCAGGATAAAATATCAAGCCCTTTGAATGACTACCTGGCACTTCATGAACTGGTTCTCATTTTAAGCTGCCCAATGTCCCAGTTCCCTCCTTCTTCAGATGTACTTCTCATCTTGCAGGAAGGTTATTTTGTTTTTGTTTTTGTAATTACATTCTGGGCACTTCAAGGTACTTATCATTACTTCAATTTAACACAACCTAAATTTTCTTAATTTTCCTTCTAACCCATAGCATATATTAAAGCAACATTAAGAAAACAATAAAGTAATAAATTTGCATAAATACCCCCAACTCATTATTCATAATCTCTTCTCACTCATATCTATGAACAAAAGCATTTTTTAAAGATAGTTGTAGTTACAAATGAGTAAAATTTTGAAATTTTATTCAATAACATTTAATGTACATATATTTTACTCTAATATTCTCTTTCTATAGATAACATCTGTTGAATTCTTATTCACATCTTGAAATACCCAATTCTTTTGTCTGTCATGTCCAATGTAAAGCCTTCCTTGCTTGGGAATTATCTTTGGAAATTTCAGTATACCTCTCTTGTTAATGGATGGAAAAGTAGACAGAAAATCAGTAAGTACAGTTGACCCTTGGACAATATGGGTTTGAACTGCCTGAGTCCATTTCTACACAGATCTTTTTCAGTAAAAATGACACCAAGTGTACCTGTCTCTTTCCTGCCTCTCCTTCTACCTTCTCCACCTCTTCCCCCTCTCCACCTCCGAAACAGCAAGACTAACCCACTTCTAATGATTCACTTCCATTCAATGAATACTAAATTTATTTTCTCTTCCTTATGATTTTCTTAACATTTTCTTTTTTCTATCTTACCTTAAGAATGCAGTAAATAATACATATAGCATACTAAATACGTGTTAATCAATTGTTTATTTTATCGGTAAGGCTTCTGGTAAACAGTAGGCTATTAGTAGTTAAGTTTTTGTGGAGTAAAAAGTTATACATGGATTTTTGACTGTGTGGGGGGGGGTCAATGCCCCTAAACCCCATGTTGTTCAGGGCTCAATCATTTATGAAAGACCCAAACAACACTATTAACCATCTTGACCCAATTACTTGTCTACCCAACAACAGCAGAATACACATCCTTTTCAAGTGTACACAGAATATTCACCAAAATAGACACATTCTGAGCTATGAAACAAATCTAAATACATTTTTTAAAAATTTAAATCATAGAAAATATATTCTCTGGCCACAATGGAGTTAATTAAGAAGTCAATAGCAAAAAGGTATTTGGACTATCCCTGAAATATTTCAAATTGAACAACACACCCTAAATAATTCATGAGTCAAAGAACAAATTAAAATTAGAAAATATTTTGTAATAAACAAAAATGGAAGCATACCAGAATGTTTAGAGTATAGTAAAGCAGTGTATAAAGAAAAATATATAGCATTAAAATACTTAGAAACAGATAAAAGGGCTCAGTTAATAATATTCCAACTTAAAAAACTTAAGACAAAAGGAAAAATTAAATTCAGGCAAAAGAACAAATTAAATACAATAATTATAGGAAAAGTAGTATAAAATAAGAAGGAAATAACAGCAGAAATCAATAAAGGAAAATAAATAAAAACAACAAAGAGAAACGAATCAGAGAAACCAAAAGTTGGTTCATTGAAAAGTTGACAAAATAGACAAGCTACTAGCTTAACCAGTAAGTGGAAAAAATGAGAAGGTACAATCTACCAATTTTAGGAATGAAAGAGGGACAGAGTGACAAATCTCATAAATATTAAAGGGATGATTAGGGAATACATGAACAACTTTATGTTAAAGATTTGACAAATATGGATAAAATGGAAAAAAATTTCTTTGCAAACATTAACTACAAAAACTCAAGAAATTGAATTTATATTTAAAAATCTTCTCACAAGACTGATAATAACACCATTTGTTTCAGACATCTTCTTTTTTTCTATGCTACCTATGCACAAGATAGAAATAAAAATGGAACCTAGAACATTCTGAGAATAATTATTTTTTGCTCCAATTTAAAATCTGGAGGCCAGCATTACCATGATAACTTTTAGACCAGTATTATTCTGACAACAAAACCAAAGATATTATAAGAAAGGAAAATTAAAAATAGATTTCATAGTCAGATAGATAAAAAATCCTTAATAATATTTTAGCACATTGAATCCAGAAATATATAAAAAAGAGTAAGAAATCCTAACCAAGTAGGATTTATTCCTGGAATGAATATAACTCATTATATGAATATAATTCATTATATGAAAATAACAAAGAATAAAATTCAAATGATCATCTCAATAGATGCCAAAAAAATTAGCAAAATGTAACATCCATTCATAAGGAAAACTCTCAGCGCACTAGAAATAGAAACGGTGCTCGCTTCGGCAGCACATATACTAATAGAAATAGAAAGAAATTTCCTCAACCTAATAAAGGACATATAGAAACTACAGCTAGCATCACACTAAGATCAGGAACAAAGCAAGAATGTCCACTATCACCATTTCATTCAGCACTGAAATGAAAATATATATTCAAATAATGGAATAACATTCAGGGGGGAAAAAGGAACAAACCACTGAAACATACAGCAACACAGATAAACATGAAAAAACATTATGTCAATTAAGAGAAGCCAAGAACAAAAGACTACATAAATATAATTTCCAGAGCGAGAGGATGAGAAGAGTGATTGACTATTAAACAAAAATTGTGGCAGGCCATTATTTCAGACTGAGCACCTGCACTAGGTCCCAACAGACTAGACCAAACCAAAATGAAGCTGCTCATGCTAAATGCCACATAATCAAACTGAAACATAATGGAAACAGATACACCCCAAAACAGACAAGTTTTTTTCTGAAAACAAATTCCAGGCTATCTGTGTCAGCATAATGAAGTCCTCTCTGCTTTAACCCTTACCAAAAAAGGCAGGAGGATTACTTGAGGCTGGAAGTTCAAGACCAGCCTGGGCAACATAGCAAGACCTAGATTCTAAAAAAAATTTTTAAAAGGTAACCTAAAGTAACCTGACTTTAATTAATCATTTTTCCCCATTATTCTGTTTCCTTGTCTCCACCTTGCAAAACCCACTGTTCTGCCATTGCCCAGCAAAAGCTCTGATTCTATTTTATAGAATGGAGACTATCTTGATTCATAAATTGCAAATAAAAGCTAATTAGGTCTATAAATAAATATGTAGCAATTTTTTCTTTTGACACTATAAAAGAGCACAAGGAAACTTCTTGGGGCAATGAAATATTCTTCTATATCATGATTTTTGTGGGAGTTATACCATTTGTTAAAACATATCAAATTGTACCATTAAAATTGGTGCATTTATTGTATGTAAATCTTACATCAAAAGTATTATCTCAAGGGTTAGAAATATTCTGAAGGAAATTAATTGGATTTATTTATAAATGATCAATATGCTAAGAGTAATATTAAGATAGTATTGGGAGGGAAATGTTTAGTCATTGATTTTGCCTCATTCATTTTAGACAGTTTGAATCTAAAAACATTTATATACGAGACATAGATGAAAAGAAGTGTACTGGCCCTCTTATTAGTGAAAACATTTTTACTTTTAACATAACTATTCATTTAATGGAATTATTCATTAAAATGCTGCTATACTCCAACTTACCAGGCAGCCCAGCTAATAGAATTCCTAAACTGTTCTATCATTCTATCTTCTATCTTATGAAATTTAGCAGCACAGATAAGGATATAAGTTATTTTCTCATATACAGCATATATGTAGTGCAGAGTGGTAACTTCTGTAGGAGACTGTGTTTCACACTATTTCTGATTAGGTACTAGGTATTCCCCAGACTGTGGTGAAGTATTTTATTGGTTGTTACAGCCAGTGCAATAGATCCTAACTTATCTTTCATCTGACCTTAAATATAAATGAAAAACAATAAATTTATTTCAAGGTTGCGCTGAGAATAAGCAAGGCCAATTGAAATAGAGGCTTTAAGCCTCTTCGAATTTATATTCTGAACCAAGCTAAAGTAAAAATAGAAAAGAATTAAAATTACTCTTTCTGTTGTTAAATTACATTTAATATTGGCGGCTGTGATTTTTTATTTATTTATTTATATTTTTGTTTTGGAGGGGAAAAAAGAAAAAGCATTCAGCATCAATAAAGGGCCATCCATCACAATGGCTATTGATAAAGGGGCATTATCAATAAATACTTGAAAGTAGCAAACCATAAGCATATGGGAGTACTGTGTTAAAGGCATTTATTAGTAGTCCACTTAAAGGTGAATCATTTTTTTATTGAAGTTTTCAGATCTCTTTTATTATAGGGATAATATGAAAAACATAAGCCTCTAACTTTTGCAGCTATTCTTTTAAAACCATGAGATTAGAGCAAAACTCTAAATTCTTCAAATTACAAATGGGAAATAATCAAACTGGAAATAAGGCACACCTTTCAATGAAGGTCAAATCAATGATGGATACATAGCTATAGAATTAACTCGAAGAACAACACATTGTAAACAAGCCAAAATCTCACCCCATGGGAGTTTAGAAAGATTGCTGTGTAATATACTGCCATGTCTGTTTTATAGGCAAGGCTCAGATAGGAAACGTTTCTTGTTGTGTTTGCTCCCAGTGAAATTTGAATCCGAAAAATCCACGACACTAGTGTTCCATTTCATTACTGTGTATTGATTCTTCATGTGTATCCTTCTAAGAAAGCAAAGAAACATGGCTATTACAAATCCTCTTATTTCACACTGATACTCTAGTTTAAAAAGTGGAGCAGTAAAACATAATTAAAATGACTGTTAAAAATCATCCTGAATTTTAATTCCCACAACCAGGAAGGTAAACTTAAGGTATCCAAGCAAGAAAGAATTATTTCTCTGCATGCCATCTCTGGTTCTTGCCTACCAGTCTCTCTCTAAAACACACACAATCATTTGAAAGGTGAGTAGCAAGGGATCAAGTCAAGGGAAAATACATTTAGGACTTATGTGAGGGTAATGTCATCTTAAAATGAGGATCTACTTATCCGCAGAAGTGGAAAGCCCATAATGGTGGTGGTTGCCGAGATTTTTAGACATTGCTATTTGCTTCCATTTTTTTCATTATCTAATTAGTTTAGCCTCTTTCTCCCAAGGTAACAGTGCATTATGTGTTGACTCAATATCCTCTATTCTTTCCAACCTCCTTCTGGCGGGCCTTCTTGCATAGCTGAAACTGAGAACTAAAATTACCTCTTCCAGACTTTCTTTCGGTTAGAATTCTAGGTGAGCTCTGGACTCCGCCAATCAAGTGCACTTGCATCACATGTGAATTTAAAACTGAATTATTGGGGGAAAAGGCAGTAGTTTTACCAGTACAGAGTGGGGCAGAGGTAGAGGGTTTAGCAATTAACAACTGCAGTGGTGACTTCCAGTTCTGTTGGCACTTCTCAGTGGGGGTAGAGGCGGCAGTTCACTCCACAGTGCAGTTCTGCAAAGAGCCTTTGGAAGTTGTTCCTGGAAATTCAGCCTACGTTCTATCTTTTCAGCCTTCCCAATAATTCATAATTTATTATGAATTTAATAAATGTAATGAATATCTTTCTGTTGAAACTAGATAGAGTGGATTCTTTTCCAACATTGTCTTCTGGACAAAGCTGGTCTGTAGGGAAGGAGAGGATCTGGGAGAACACTATTGGTATCTGGTTTCCTGTTCCAGGTGCATCTGGCACCAAGCCACATACTGGCATTTTCTCTTGGGTCCATCGTTCAACTTTTTCCTGGACTGTACCAGCCAATAAACTCCACTTATGACTTTTAAATTAGGTTGTATTTGGTTCCCATCATTTTGCCAACAAGAATTATACTGATGCAATATGTTCACCAACCCCATCTAACTCCCTGCCAGAAAGGGTTGTGTGTGGACCTTAATGCCTACTTTGTATTTTAAGCATATTTCATGACTAAAGAATACTGACTGAAGAGGTTTTTATTGTTGATGCCTCTATAAATACTTAAACCAAAATATTTTATTTGAGGTTTTTTTTTTTTTGGTTTATGTATGTGTGTGTATATACACATATATATATATATATATATATATATATATAGGATATTATTGACTAATGAACTGAGATTGGTCTCAATAAGCATTTTAAATGAAAGTTGCTTTTAAACATTTTCAACTTTTAAAGAAAATCCCAATCATTCTATGAACTTTGATTCCATTTAGCCATATCCAAGATTAATCCTAATAATTACATTAATTATTCCATCAGTAGAAATGTCAACATTGAAGGATTAAATATATTTTACATAGGCCAGCAAAGATTCCATTTCTTTGATGAAGAAAATTAGCCACCAAAAACTGCTAACAGCTGTCAAACAGATTCACACAGAACTTTAATACCTTAGGGAGGCCTATTAAATATTTGAAGATAATTTTAACTACCGATTCATCCACTAACCGTTTAACAAATGCCTCCTCCCATTTCCTTGGGGAAGGTGTAAAAATTTCTCCAAGGGCAAGCACCTTGGAGGAAAGAATGAGGGAAATTGTATAAGACATAAGGAAACCAGCTAAAATCTTTACCTCATTTACATGGGCTTAGACCTGGCATAAGGCAACAAACAGTTTGATCAAAACATAAAAATATAAATAATGTACTGATGATCAAATGTCTTGATTCACAACCAAGCAATGAATCACTTCTATTGGAACGATAAGGAGGAGGTTTAGCAGCACGACTTAAATCAAGCTCCATTTTTTGGGCACTATTTTTTACTTTGGTCATAGGATTTAACCTTTAAATGCACATAAATGGAATGCATTTTTCCAGTTTAAATTTAGACATGGAAAATCAAAGTGGATAAGAGATTGTTTATCTTCTCCAGCATGTGATGGTAGCATTTAAAATTTCATATAACAATAGATATCTCTTGGTTGGTGAATCTCTGCCTGGAATAAATCAGATTTGTCATGTCCATTTTGCATTTCGTTTGTCTTGTGCTGTTACTAATGTGCCAGGTTTAAAATCGCAGTGACCCTGTATCTGAGCCATGAATTTCTGAGAAAGATAGAGATATTACTTATCTCTTCACGTTCTATTTCCTCTCTTTCTTTCTCTTTTCTCCCCCCTACAGAGATGTCATGACATGAATGACACCAGCAAAAAGGTTGAGTGGTTTGAATAAGGAGCTGTCTTACATTTGAACAGAGGGGAGGTTGTTGATCGGGGGTAACTTGAAAAATGTTCTAAAAGATTTCTTCCTTTCATAATATATCTCTCACCCAGGCCTCATAAATTCTTACCCATCATGATTTAATCCATGGCATTGTCTTCGAGTCTCCAGGAGTTCTCTTTCAAAAAACAAATACTCCCAAGAGGCAATTAAAAAAAAAAATGAGAAAACAAACAAAATCCTAAGCCATTAACACATTTATGTGAGCTAATTAATTGGAGATGCTAACACATATGTTTTCATGCAAGGTTCTTAGAGAAGGAAGCAAGTGAAGTTTTTAACAGGAAAAAATGTTTAAGCCTGGAGTTCGAGGCACTACTCTTTGGTGCCTACTAAAGGTCAGGTTTAGCACAGGGCCCCTGGTAGACAGGAAGAAGGATTAAAAGGAAAATAGAGAATAAAAGAAAGAGAGGTGTCCCATATAAACATTCTTCTGTCAGTCCTACATATTTATTCCACCTAAGAGCCTCTGGGAAAATTATTAGTATTAATTACTAATTTACTGACTTCTAGTCTAACCACCTTTAAAGCTACTTTTATCTGAACGTGCTAATAACCCAGGGTGCATTTTTAATTCAAAGGTGAGTATTTTTTTAAGTGAAAAATATTTAATAAGAATAAAACTGGACAAAATTATCACTTGTTTAACTAGGTTTAATATAGGCAATAATAAAATTGTTGATATAAATGAGATCAAAATTATTTATATATAGATTGATCTCCTACCTGAAATGCTTAAGACCAGAAATGTTTCAGACTTCGGACTTTCAGATTTTGGAATATTTATGTTTATATAATGAGACACCTTGAGGATAGGACCCAAGTATAAATAAGAAATTCATTTATGTTTCATGTGCACCTTATATACATAGCTTGAAGGTAATCTTATACAATATTTTTAATAATTTTGTACATGAAACAAAATTTTGATTGCATTTGCACTATGATCTGTGTGTTAGTCCACTTTCTGTTGTTATAGAAGAATACCTGAGGCTGGATAATTTATAAAGAAAAGAAGTTTATTTGGCTCATGGTTCTGCAGATTATGCAAGGAGCATGTTACCAGCATCTGCATTATGGTAAGGACCTTGGGCTGCTTCTACTCATGGCAGAAGGTGAAGGGAAACTGGCATGAGCAGAGACCACATAGCAAGGAGGAAATCAGAAAAAGGAGGAGGTGCTGGCTCTTTTTAACAACTAGTTTTCCTGGGAACTAATGTAGTGAGAACTCATTCACCCCCAATGGAGGACATTAATCTATTCATAAGGGATCTGCCCATGACCTAAACACCCTCCATTAGGCCCCACCTCCAACACTGGAGATCAAATTTCAGCATGAAGTTTGGAGGGAACAAATGTCCAAAACATAGCAATCCATCACATGAGGTAAGGTATGGAATTTTCCACTTGTGTCTTCAATGTTGGTGCTCAAAAAGTTTCAGATTTTGGAGCATTTTGGGTTTCAGATTTTCAGATTAGGGATGCTCCCCCTGTGGAACTAAACAGCTATTTTAAGTAAAGGCTGTTTGTATAGAACCATTATCCTGATCCAAAAATTGTACATTGAGCTTTGGCATCACAGAGTGAAAATGAGTATTGCTCAGATTCACAACAAGATCGCTGCTCTTTTTTGAAGACAAACAAATGAAGATAGCATCATAGATTAAAAAGTATTCCAAAACATTAAGAGTTTTCCACTTAATAATATAAAAAACATATTTAAGAATTCATTTTTATAAGACTACAAGTGAATACACCTAGAAATAATCTTATATGATATATATGTCTCACATCTTTTTATAATAACTTTAAAATAAGTATAAGTGTTGTCAATGATTATTTGAAATCCATATAGATTTAGTAAAAACAAACAAAATAATTCTTGAGTTATATAATTCCAAAGAAGCATTGGTTGAAGTTTATTTATTTAAATATAAACATACTGTCTCTTTTTCATAGGGATTGGAATTAGACGTTACTAAAAAAAATATGAGAAACATAATACTACGTAGTCTGTTGGACTTTTGCTCAACAGTAGACCTCATTTCCCCCAGTTCTGCAGATGATTTGTCTACCTATTATCTCTGGGGATGTGAAATCCACCAGTAGACCAGGGTACCAGGAGGCAGAACTGCAAGTCTCAGCTTCAGGAACTTTGCGTCTATGCAGTCTGCCTCTTCCCTCCTTCCCACATTCAGGAGACCCCTTTCTCACAGCTGAATTGGGACTGGCTATATCAAGGAATTCTCAGCTTGGTTTTCAGCTCTGTGGCCTCCTGGCAAGGAGGAGGAACAAGAGCCCAGAAGTTGCTTTGTAAGAAACAGTAATATCACATATCTTCCACCTCACTTAATTAACAATTTTCTGGTTGCAAAGAATCATAGTTTAAAATGATAATGTCACAAAAATGTATAACAAAAGTGTCACATTGTTATATGTTTCACTCCCTTTTTATCAGTTTACTAAGTGTTGATATGTGTTCCCTCATTTGAATCTTAAAACATCCCTACGCCATATGCTATATCCGTTAAGAAGCTTTAGTTTGCAAGTAAATTCTACTCAAACTAGTGTAAAATAAAATAAAAAAAGTGTTCATCTAACTAAAGAGCCCAGCTTTTTTCAATTCAGAGATTCAGGTGATGTTCAACACTCACTTCTACTTTCCACTGGCTTCATTCTCAGACTCATCCTCCCGTATGGAAATTCATTTTTTTGTTTGTTTGTAGAGACAGGATCTCACTATGTTGCCCAGGCTGGTCTTAAACTCCTGGCCTCAAGGGATTCTCTTGCCTCACAAAGTGCTGGGTTTATAGGTGTGAGCCACCATGCCTGTCCCCCAAATTCATTTTGATTGTGCCATTTTGCCCACCTTATTATTATAGTTTGGTGCCTGAGTCATGCATTATGGCCAAGGGCATTTTGGTGCATTGGTTGGTTCATATTTGGTAGACTATGAACCAACATACTCTACCCTGAAGTTTGGTTTGAACCCCAACTAAACCACAGGGACTACACGGGAGAGTCATGGCACCTCAAATTCTAGATTCTCATTCCAAAGAAACAAGGAATCGTGGCCAAAATACTCTTTTCTTCAAAGGCGTACAGGCACATATTTGTTCATTGTTTGAAGACAAAATGTAAGGCCTCCCCAAAAACTTGGAAATAGGCTTGCTTTTTAATAATAAAAACTGATAACATTTATTGAATGTTTAATTGATAGCAGAAACTGAGCTATGTCTTTATTTGCAAAATTTCCTTCAGTTTTTAATAGCAGCTAATATAAAACAGTCATTGCTACTATCACCAGTTAATGTCAAAAAAAAAAAAAAAAAAACCAAGGCTTAGAATGTTGAGTAAAGTGCCTAAGGTCATACAGATAGGAGAGCCAAGCGCTAGAAAAGTGAAGCTAAGATTTGGACCCAAGAAGCCAAATAGAGGAACATGGACTTCAGCAGCTCTATCAGCACAGAATCTTTCAGAGCCTAGATACGCCAAAGTTCCCTTAGTGAGGCAGCCTCTTCTTTCTGATTGAAAATATGGTCACCAACCTAAAGAAATAAGATATTACAAGGAGGCTTGGAGAGCTATAGAAATGTGGGATAAGATGACTGCAGAGCAAGGTTAAGGTTATAACTCCAATTTCTGACTCCAATTTGTTGGAATTTCTGCTATAATCATAATGCCTAAGATACATCTCTCCTTTTTTATATATTTTCAGTGCCAAAGAGTATAATTTTAAGAATTAAATGTAATATGTCCACTAAAATTCATGACGCTTATCTAAATAATCTGAAGACATATCCTTTCTTATAAGATTGCCGTGACTATTATTTTTAAAGCTAATAGATTTTATTTTTTAGAAAAATTTTAAGTTTACAGAAGTATTGAGTAGAAGGTACAGAGTTCCCATAGACTCCCTTTCCGTCTCACCACCCTCCACTTTCCCCTTTTATTAATGTCTTGTGTTAGTGTGGTACATTTGTTAACCATTGATGAACCAATAGCGATACCTTATTGTTAACTAAAGTCCATCTTTTTTCCATTAGGGTTAATTCTTGATGCTGTACTTTCTATGGGTTTTGCCAAATGCATAAAGTCCTGTATCCACAATTACAGTATGATACAAAATAGTTCCCTGTCCTAAAAATCCCCTGGGCTCTGCCCATTCATCCTTCCCCCCTTTCCCACCTGAATCCTGATGATCACTGACGTTTTTACCATCTTTATAGTTTTGCCTTTGTCAGAATGTTGTATAGTCTGAATCATACATTATGTAGCCGTCTGGACTGGCTTTCTTTACAGAGCGATATACATTGAAGGCTGTTCCAGGTCTTCTTGTGACTTTATCGAGAAATCACGGCTCATTTCTTTATTTTTTAAATTATTCGCTGTTTATTTATTTATTTATTTATTTAAATTGACAAATACCAATTCTATATATTTATCATGTACAACCTGATGCTTTGAAATATGTATACATTGTGGAATTATGAGCTTATTAACATATGCATTATCACACATACTTATTTTTTTGTAGCGAAGCACTTAAAAAAAATCTACCTTCATTGTTGTTTTAGTGATTTGCAAGAATGCAATACGTTGTTATTAACTATAGTTACTTTGGTGTACAATAGGTCTTTTGAACATATCCCTCCTGTCTAACTGAAGTTTTGCGTCCTTCGTCCTTTGAGGAACACCTCCCTAATACCCCTGCTGCCTCTCCCCCAGCCCCTGGTAACTACCATTATACTCTCTGCTTCTATGAGCTTAACTTTTTTACATTCCACATATAAGTGAGATCATGTGGCCACTGTTTCCAAAGTGGCTATGCCATTTGTCATTCCACCAGCAATGAATGAGAGCACTGGTGCTACACAGGCTTGCCAGCATTTGGTATGGCCATTGTTTTGGATTTTAACAATTCTAATAAGTGTGTGGTGGTATCTCATTGTTGTTTTAATTTGTAGTTCCCTGATGATTCATGATGTTGATCATCCCTTCGTATGCTTATTCGCATATCCATATAGCTTCTTGGGTGAGACCTCTCTTGAGATCTTTTGATCACTTTTTAATCGGGCTTTTCTTTTCTTACTGTTGAGTTTTAAGAATTCTTTGTATATTTTGAATAAAAGTTCTTTACCCGATATGTGTTTTTCAAATATTTTCCCCAGTCCGTGACTTGTCTTTTCATTCTCTTAACAGTATCTTTCACAGAACAGAAGTTTTAAATTTTAATGAAATCCAACTCATCCATCTTTTCCTTTATTGATTGTGATTCTGGTGGTGTATTTAACAACTTATTACAAATGGAAGATCACCTAGATTTTCTCCTATGCTATCTTCTAAAAGTTTTATACTTTTGTGTTTTACATTAATAAGGTTTATGATCTTTTTTGAGTTAGTTTTATGAAAGATGTAAGGCCGCTGTCTAATTTTTTTAAAATGTGTGGATGTCCAGTTGTTCTAGCATCGTTTGTTGAAGAGACCGTCCCTTCTCCATAGACTTGTCTTGCTTCTTTGTCAAAGATCAGTTGACTAGACATGACTGCTTTTTTGATAAGAAATGAGACAGGTTTTTTGTCATGCTACTGTGTGAATAATCATCTGTCTGAATGTACTGTGTACTCTGATACTATCACTGAGAACACTTATTTGAAGTTAATGCAAGCTACCTGAAATCATTTAAATTTTAAAATGAGCTACAAGTGAACAATGACTCTGACATAACCATACTGGTCAATTCTTATTAAATTGAGCAATATCTGTCCTTGTCCATGTGAAGATAGCATGCCCTATCCACTTATCATTTCTTCACTGCTCCACATTTGTGTGTAAGATACATAGTAATAGGATATATCTCGACCATGGATATTAATCACATACTGCTGATTCTGACTATTCGTAATCACTAATAAACAATTAGAGGCCCAGTTGATAATAATATAATTATTGCCTTGGAGAATCACGATGTCACATGGCTGTCTGGGTAGAACATGATAGAAGAGTGCTACAGCAAGCAATCCATACAGGTGACTATGACTTTGTTCGTGTTTCTTCTTCTTCTCCCCTTTCCTTCTTGAGTTATTTGATTTCATTTGCATAACTGGCTCACAATGAAATTAACCTGAATTCTCAAGACATTAGCATTGCAGCATTGATCAAGCTGTATAAATCAAAACCCACTAATTAAAATGCATACAGATAGATAGAAGTAGATGTTATAAATTGCAGCTTCAAAAACTCAGTAGTATTTTAGAACTAATGGGTTAGCAGCTGAAAGGACAGGTGACAGATGACAGTGATGAGATATGAGTTGCCCATGCTGCTGGGGTTCATGTCTAATATCCTTCCTTTCCTTTTAAAAAGCATTCTTGCTTCTCTATGCACATTTTGCTCTAATAAAATTGAACTCACAGTCCCCTAATAATTCTTTGCTTGTATCGTTTTCTTAACTTTCTTACAATGATCCTTCCCACAATGATCTGGGCTCAAGTTTGGCCACATAATTTGCAGAGTCCAGTACAAATGAAAATGCAGGGCCCCTTGTACAAATATTGTTAAGAACTTCAAGATGGCAATAACAGAGCATTAAACCAAGCATAGGGCCCTACAAAGTGTGGGGCCCTGTGCAACTCCATGGCTCCTATCTGTCCTAAACAAAGGCTAGATTATATCATTCTTATTCCTTCTCACACCATTCAACATTAATAACACCTTTCTTCAAAGCTTCATGGTATTTTATTACAGTGTATTTCCTGCCTTCATAAATTCCTCAATCTCCATCTCCCCCTGCACTCCAAAAAACACTACTTCACCAACAGCCAAAAGGAGTTTGTGATTTTTAAGTTAAAAAGTGATTTCTTATAACCCCTTATGTGGTCAGATTTTACCACCTGGTGATCATCGTACCATTATTACCCTATTTACAAAAATGAACAATGTTTTAGTCAAGCAACAGGTCTGATTTTCAAAGCCCACATGTTTGACTTTTCACTAATAGTCATTTTAGAATGTGGAACCATTTTAATTTTTTTTTTCCAGAGAGATTTACATGGATTTTTCTCAGAAAGATGTTTACTTCTACTCAAAATGAACTGTGCACAGATTTACTGTTGTTTCCTGACACCCTTTTAATCTGTAGTATCATCATTTCCTCCTGTGTTATCTAGCTACCAATAGCTCCCATTGGCAATTCACCCTCAAAGGGCATCATATTGCTATCATTAACACAATAATCTGGTTTATATAATTTTTATTTATAAAAAACAGGTCTTGAAAATACTAAACGAATAAATATAAAAGTGGCCACTTACATAACTTACATATGTGTGGATGGTCTACAAAGGGCCACATGAGTATAATTGCATATAAAATGCCAATATTTACTCTTGCATTTATTCAACAAATATTTGTTGAGCCCTGTCTGGCTGCAAGGGCACCTTGGAATCCAGGCACAAAGAAGGTAAGCATGGCCCTTGCCCTCAGGGAGCTTATATTCCAGTGCAAGAGAAAGACACAGTGCACTCCAAGAGAGAAGAGTAAATTCCATAAGGGAGAAGTCTGGGGAAAAAAGAGCAAATGAAAGGGATACATGCTTGCCTGGGAGTCTAGAGAAAGTTTTGCTGTGCAAATAAATGCTAAAGAGCAAAGAGCCAGCTAGGAAAAAATGGCAGTGGAGAAAGACAGCTCTTAACTGAGAGTGTGAAGTGAATTCCAGAAGTACAAAAGTTTCAACTTGTCATCAACTATCATACTCCTATCAGCTTCACATGCAGCACAGATATTCAGTAATGTTTCAACTGACCGGGAGGAACAGAACCAGCACGACCAATGATTTGCTTCAAGTTCAAATACTTTTCAATCCTACAATCATTGTAAGAGTTCCAACGTGAGCATCTTCACGGTGACCACAAGAGCCTGTTATTAATAGCTTTATATTTGTTCATTTATCTGGTGATTTCCAGTAAGTCTCTAGATTTTGAAAGCCTGTCCTGGCCTTGCAGAATCAGGAAAATAATTCAGCCTGAAGTGATTTCTTTCCTTTAATTTCCTCACAGAAATTATAATGATTGTCTATGCAATTTAGTTGCTAGTTAGTCATGTACTATAATACTTTGTAATCTTTTCCCACTGAAGTCTTTAGAAGCTATTTACAGACGTTAGTTTTTAAATATGCATTTTTTAATATTTTTACCCATGTAAGTTATAATTTTCTTGACAAAGAGGGAGTTATTTGTTATTTATGTTTGTACCTTTCTAAAATGTGTCTATATGGTGAATACTAGACTTTAACTGAAGGGGAGAGAAAAATGAATATTATATTAAGTTTTTCTATGAGGTATTTTGCATAAGTTCAAGTGGCATTTATTACTGATACAAAATGAGAATGGCTTCCTGTTGCATCATTCTTTTGGCTGGTATTTCTAAATTCAAAGAGTATCTAATTTGCTTTTGAGTTTTGGAAGGAAAAATTGGATTAGACCAGATTTTATCCCCTCCCTTCTACCAAAACTGTACTTTTCAAGGTCATTAAAAACCACCACATTTTAAAATAAATTGCTACACACTGTTGTCCTCATCTTCCCTGACTTATTACCAGCCTTGGCCACTTATTTCTCCTTGGTACAGGTTCTTCACTTGCCTTTAGGACCCCAGTCTGTCCTGGTTTCCGTCTATCTCACGGTGCTTTGCTGGAGCTTCCTCTTCTCTCTGACCTTCAATGTCAAAGGACTCAGGGCTTAATCCTTGATTTTCTTGTCTTCTCTACCCACACTTGCTTTATGAGTTCATCAGTCTGATGGCCTTCACTCGCGTCTCTACCCCAGTGATTCACAGCCTTCTTTCCCATACCTCGACGCGTGTATCCCAATGCCTCGCTGTGTCTCCATTTGAATGTCTAATAGGCAGGACTAACTCAACAATGTCCAAACTGGAAAGTGGACGAGATTTCTTGACCTGATAACCTGAACGCTGCCCTAACCACGCCCTGCCCCGTTCACTCAAAAGCAGCTTCATCTTCCCAGTTGCTGAATACAAAGACCTTGATTATACTTGATGTATCTATTTTCTCACACATCACATCCAATCTGTGAGGAAGCCCAGTTGGATCTAATTTGAAAATACATCCTGCAACCCAATAAAAAAGGGAATGAAAAGGACAGACAGCTCACAGAAGCAGAACAGCTAATAGCCCTTCAATGTATGAAAAGATGTTCAATTTCATTCATAATAAGATAAATGAAAATTAAAACTACACTGAGATAGTATTTCTCATATATTATGCTGGCAAAAGTTCAAAATCTTGACAGCACAGTCTGTTGGCAAGGCTGTGGAACAACTAGCATGCTCATGTATTTGACATTGGGAGTGGAAAATGATATGGCCTATGTGGAGGGGAATTTTGCAATATCGAACAGAATTAAAGATATATTTCCTTTTTGGCCCAACAATTCTATTTCTAAGAATCTACAGTGAATATATGTATTACATATACATGTAATATTAATATTTCAAGGTTAAAAGGTCATTCAGTTGCTATTTTGTAACAACAAAAGATTAAAAACAAACCAAACGACCACCAGTAAGGCTTGGTTGGATAAATTATGGTGCATCCACACAATGAAGTACTACTGTATAGTTATAAAAAGAATTAGGGAGATATTCATGGATATTATCTCTGTGTGTGTATGTGTGTCAGAGAGATTTAAATAAAATTAACAAGTGCAAAACTATGTCTATACTATGCATTTTTGCTTAAGAAAGAAAAATAAGATGTAAAAAGAAACACAGAATGGATAAGGCAAAATCTAATTAGAAAACAATGGTTATCTATAGCAGGGTTCGGCAAAATACGACCCATAGGTCAAATATAGTTAACTGCATGTTTTTGTATATAGTATTATTGGAACACAGCTACACATTTATTTATATATTGTCTATGGATGCTTTTCATTACCATAGCAGAATTGTGTGGTTGTCATAGTGACTATATGGTCTATAAAGCCTAAAGTATTTATTCACTTGCACTTGACAAATTTTGTCACCTCCAATCTATAGAGGTGGAAGAATAGAGGGTAAAGCAGGTAGAGATGAGAACAAGACTTCTCTACATATACGTACCAGTAACTTTTTTTCTTTTTTTTTGAGACAGAGTCTTGCTCTCTTGCCTGGGCTAGGGTACCATGGTGTCAGCCTAGCTCAAAGCAACCTCAAACTCTTGGGCTCAAGCGATCCTCCTGCCTCAGCCTCCTGAGTACCTGGGTCTACAGAAGCACACTACCACATCAGGCTAATTTTTTCTATTTTTAGTAGAGACAGGTCTCACTCTTGCTCAGGTTGGTCTGGAACTCCTGAGCTCAAGCAATCCTCCCACTTTGGCCTCCCAGAGTGCTAGGATTACTGGCGTGAGCCACCGGGCCTGGCCACCAGTAATGTTTTGACTTTTGAACCATGACAGTGTTTTATTTATTGAAGAAAAAAAAAAAAAAAACCTTAGAATTGAAAACAAATGGAACCAGCATAACCTACCTGTATATTAAATAGTTAAAATAAACACATAGAATAAAGAACTGGTTCAAGTGGCCTCTGACAGTAAATCATTCCAGGATTTCTATAGTTGGATAACATAGCATTATGTGCCCCCGATATGTTTCAATATCAAGTTTCTAGCAGTATCAATGAAGTCTCCTTGCCAACAATATTTAAATTGCCTTTAATCAAACCATTAGACCTAACTTCCAATTTATAGTAATTACTGGAAAAGTTAAATAATACCACAATTAACAATCAGGCAAGTCAAATGTAGGTAACTTTCTACAAAACAAATGTTCTGAACTTTTAAAGGAAATGCAATGATAAATCAAATAAATAATTGTTCTGTATTAAAACAGATTTAACAATCAAATACAATGCATGAACCTGGATTAGATCCTGACTTGGAATCACAAACACGTACACACATACAGACTTCATGTTGTCAAAAATAATATTATTAGAATAATTTGCACAATTTGAAAATGAACTTGATGATAAGTGAAAGCATAGAATTGTTACTTTTCCAATGCTGAAGTAAGGCAAGAAGAAGAGATATGAGATGTGATGTCTGCAAATTAAAAAAAAATTTTTTTTATTATTTAAAAAATTTTTTTTTACTTCTATAGATTTAAGGATTACAAGTGATGTTTGCTACATGTGTATATTGCATAGTGATGATGTATACAACTTTCAAATACTTCACAAAAATCAATATTTTTGCTAGAGCTGGCTAAATTGCTTGATCTAGGTTTTGGGAAATGAATGTTTATTATGTTATTCTAACTTTTGTTTATACTCTGATTTTTCATAATAAAAAGCAGGATAAAAGCAAGGGTTGTTACATAAGTGTGTGTGTGTGTGTGTGTGTCTCCAGAATCAGTCATTCTCTTCACTGCCAGTGTGTTAGCACCTGGTGGTGGTCCTCGTCATCTTACCAGGATTCACTCCTGCAGTCATCTCCTCTCTAGTCTCCCTGTTGTTCTCCTTGTATACCAAAATCTATTTTTTCCACAGACAAAACAGACTATAAGATGCAAGGCTGTGTCACTCCTCCACTTAACACTCTGCAGTGGCTCTCCCATTTTACTCTGGTTCAAAATCCAAATTCTGGCAATGGCCTTCAAGGCCTGACATGATCTCCCTACCCCAGACTCACCCCTGACCTACCTCAATTACTTTCCCACCACTGTCCATGGCTCACTTCATTCTAGCCACCATGATCCCCTTACTCTTTCTCAAATATTTGGGCTTCTTCACACCCTAGGTCTTTGCACAGGCTATTCCCTCTGCCAGAATCCTCTTCCCTAAGATAGCCACATAGCTACTTTCTGCACTTTCTTTAAGTATTTACTCAATACATTGGCCTACCTTGATTCCCCTGATTAAATTTGCAAACTACCATATCCCTCATGCTCTTAGCTCCTCTTATTATTCTGCTGTGTTTTTTTTAATTGACTTTATACATGCTCTATTTTACAAATATTTTTCCATATCCCTTACCACCTGACATACTGCACGTTTCATGTTTATTTTCTGTTGTCTGTCTCCCACTGTCAGAAGGCAAGCTACAGGAGGGCAGACATTTTTGTTTCTTTTTTTCATTGATGTAGCCCAATCATCTATGACCTTTATAACTGGCACATAATAGGCCTACCTCAAAAAACCATGTTGTTGAATAAATGAAAGAGAGCAGAGTAAATACATGAGTGTTATCCCAAGCCCTTTGTTCAGGCTTTTTCTGTGGTGTTTTTTGTTTGTTTGTTTGTTTGTTTGTTTGTTTTTTGCTAGCTTATGTGAGATTTTGGCTTTTCCGTAATCGCTGATAGGTCAGTGCTAGTAAAATATATTTTCCTTCAGAAGGCAGGTGCAGGCTAAATCACTGCAAAGTAGTATTTAAATCTACCGTGCTTCTAATTATGATAAGAACACTAAAAAAGCCTCTATTTCATTAAAAAGACATCTGTTTTAAAATAACAAAATAACAGAAATTGATTTTACGAGAACTCTTGAGTGGCTTTGTACTGAATGATTTTCTCATTTTCAAAGGTCAGGAACAAGCTTTGTCAATTTTCTGTTTAACTGTAAATTTCTTGAAGAACATTGGTCAATTTTTTATATACTCTGAATAACAGTCAAAATATTGCAAATATAAAATTGATCAATACAATTCACACTAATGACAAAGTCACATTATCAGCCTCAACAATTCAGAAGACTGCATTAGGGTTAAGAGTATGTCATTTTTTAACAGATGAAAAAGTATGAAACATGAAAAAGTCATGGCCAATGAAAGAATATGCTCAAATAAAAAAAAAGGTAGCTACATTCTTCTAGAAAAATTCATAGCCAAATTGTGTTTTCAGAATCCAGAAGGATTCATCTCAACTGATATTTGGTATCCTTTAAGCAACCTGGAATGTCGATTTCACAATTCAAAATCCCAGTAGACAGGAATTTCATGACTTACAAAAGACAGAATCAGAGTTACTCGATGTCTACTCCCTAAACGATGCTGGGGAGAGAGTGTTATGGACATTTAAGCTAAATTGTGAATGCTATAGAAGGATGGAAGTGATAGATAATATGAGCTGACTCAGGAACCAAAATTATGGAGGGAAAATGTGCTACATGATTGGAATCTCGTGAAAACAGAAAGATCAGTCGTGAACCTCAGGGAAAGCAGTCAGATAACTGAAGTTTGAATTTTAAGGTAAAAAAAAGAGAAACCAACTAAATTAGCATAAAATATAAATAACTTCAGCAAATTTGGTATCTAAAGTAAATGAAATGGAGAAGGGGTGGAAAATTCTACTTTTGAGCTAATGAATATAAGAGTTACTTGAATTGATTGGGAAGGAAGAGAAAGACAACATGAAAAGGCAAAGAATACTAACTATATTATTTCTCATAGGTATAATTCATAGAGGGAACCTTCTTTAGGTGCTTATTTCAGCTTTATAAGCTGACCAGATCTGAATTTTATAGTATGCTGTCTCTAAGGTTGTAAAGGATAAGTTTGACTTATATCTAAGTCTGTGTGCAAAGGAATTGTTTTAATAGATTTATTAAAAAACTAAGTAGATTGTATCTCAACAAAGCATAGAAACTAAGAATTTGAGCTCTGGAATATAATTATTTATTATCGAATCTTAGCTTATAACCCATCATCTTGTGCAACATATATAATTTCTCTATGCTAAATTACCTCATATGTAAAATAAGGATAAGGATTGCACCAATTTGATTATTCATGGTACAAATGATGTGCATAATGCTAAGGAATTTTGGAAAAGATATGTGAAGAAATGTACTCTCTTGCACATTCTGTTTTGTCAACATTAGATCTAAGTTTATTTAGTTCTTTCATGTCATAATGAAGGTGTGGCACAGAAAGATAAGCATTATTATTTTTTTAATAATGGTGAGTCTATTTCTTCTACTCTTAGCCCAGGGCTCTGCCTCCACATAAAGGTGACTAATTTTTTTGTTGTTGTTAAGAAAATTTAAAATTTCATATCTACATGTATATAACAATTCCTAATTTCATTACTTCATTGCATTTCATGTATCTCTATTATGATAAAGATGTAGGCATGAGGAGGAAATTATTTAAATTACGTAGTTTATATTGATTTCAAAGTAAATATTTAAAAATTGAAGACAGAAGCATATTTTAATGGACTGTTTTAAAAAAATTTCATTGTTTTAAATTATTAAATAAAAAGCAATTTGATGTGAGAATAATTGTACTTAGAAAAGTCAGATTTAATATTTAGAATAGGCTTACACAATAAAATTTTTTTTCTAGATCTTTGTATTAGTTTGCTAGAGCTGCCATTAAAAAACAAAAAACACAAAAAAACAGACTTTATGGCCAACATCAGTAATTAATTTTAATTTCCTTACTGTTCTGGAGGTTAGAAGTCTAAGATCAAGGTGCCTGCAGGGTTGGTCTCCTCTGGGAGGCCTCTCTCCTCGGCTTGTCGACGGCCACCCTCTTGCTGCCTGTCCACATGCTCGTCTCTCCGTGTGTCCAAATTTTCTCTTCTTATAAGGACGCCAGTCAGTTGGAATAGATCCTACTCTAACAGCCTCATTTTAACTTAATTACCTCTTTACAGGCCTTATCTCCAAATACAGTCACATTATGAGGTATAAGGGGGTAAGGGTTTCAACATATGAATTTTAGAGGCACACAACTCAGCCCATAACAGTCTTCTTTAAAATTATTTTAAGTCATAACATGTCACCTATCTTCATAATTTACTGTAATGTAAAACTGGCAATTTGCTCTCTGCACCCCTTTACTGTTCCTGCCCTTCAAGAAATATGACTGCGCTTAGAAAAATGAACTGGTGAAATCTATTCCATCTGAGTACTTTAAATAACCCAGAAAGAGTCCTTGGAACAAGCTCATGAATCATGTTCTCAACTTTACCTATGTCAAAATCCATTTTTTGGCCCCTTTCTTCCCGAAAATGGTTAATGATCCATGTACTATCTGACAATTCAGAATTTCTTCAACTTCTAGGCCACATTGGTGGCTGCATTTCAGGGGTACAACATTTTAATACTACTATGGAAACTGGATAAATTGTCATACTATTAAAAAGTAAGGGCAGGAAAGATGTCAAAACCATAGCAAAACTGCATGTAATTTAGTCTGAGTTTCAGCTTTACTTGTTTTAATGATCTTACCTCTTCTACTTTTCAAACATATCTCTTTTTCAAACCTATCTTTTTTCACACAATGTTTTTTTTCATTATCTCCCTATTTTATTTCTAGAGGGTGGCTGAGAATACAGTGAGTGAGAATAGGGAGGGAACATTTAGCTGCAATGCATCTTTCCTGTGGCTCTCCTAATATTTTCCTTCATTTTCTGTCTTTATTGGTGAAATTCACTTCTATCTTTAAAACATTATGTTTTCCTGATAAATGCTCTGTCTGTAAGAGATGAAAAAAACCCAATACACATTTTTTAAAAAACCTAAAACTCTGTTGAGAATTTAACGATATTTGATTCTATGTAAGTGCAGCAGGAGCTCAGAGAAGCAAGAAACTAAAAAAGCAAATCATGGAAGGTTCTCTGGTCAGGGTGGGAGTTGGGAAAATCTTTGAAGGACAGGTATGACTTGCATAGGTAGGAGTTTGATGAATGGCCTGTCCGAGGACTTTGTCACAACCTAAGAGGAGGCTTTGGGCTAAGGACTAAAGATACCTAGGATATGTTGAATATTGTTTAGACTAATTATGTTTGTTGATTGCTTTTTTTGTATTTCATGGGGTATTGGCATGTTCATATGACATTGACAAAATTTTGAAAGTATAAATGTCCACCATTTTTTCATCTTCCTATGGCAAATTCTGTTTCTTTTTTCTACACCACTGAGGGCTTTTATAGGCCTGTGGAATTAGCATAATTGGTAGAGCAGCAGAGTAGAAGAAACCAAGTGACAGAGCACAATTAAATCCCTAGCTGTGGGATCTTACCTACTCCTTAAGAAGTCACAACCACTCTGGGCTTCAGTGTCCTCACTCATAACATGGAGACAATGATAGTATGTCCTTCATGGGCTACTGTGTGGCATTGTTGGGAGAATTAAATAATATGGTGCATAGTAAGTGGAGATAATGCTAGTGTTTGTCACTATAGTCATTCTGCTATTCCTAGTACCACTGTTTCAGAAAGGACAGCATCACAAGAACTGGGGAGTGACAGGGTGCTATAACCATTGTAAGCATTGTGCTTGTAAACAGGGCTGGGAGCACACAGCTAAAATGGCAGCTCTGCTTCCTAACTGTGTGATTGTGGGCCAGATGCCTATCTGCATATCAGCATAGCCATGAACTGCATTTTCAATATATATCGAATAAAATAATGCAAATTTTAGAGTTAAATGGGATCATCAAGATCATTTAGTGCAATCCTCCCTCTGACATAGTCATACTTTCTATGTTATCCCTGAGAAATTGTCATGTAACCTTTTCTGGAACCCTCCAGACTTCTGTGTCCTCCCATTTCAAATACAGATGGCTACCTTATCAGGTTAAAGTATGAATAAAAGAGAGTTTGCATGTAAGTGTTTAGTACGATACCTGGCATAAGGTCAGCTCTTGATATGGAATTACTGTTGTTTCTAGTCTGTTTACTAAACAAGAGTATGTTTTTTTTAATTTTTTCCCCTTGTGAAAAGATAATGTGTTTCTTCTGGGAATAAAATGTGTTACACTAATTTTTCTTAGTAAGATTCTTATTTTTGAGAAGGAAATATATATTACTTCCAAGAAATGAAGCTAGTTTCTCTGAGCAATAGGCTAATTAGACTTCATGGGAATGTATCACTGAAACTATAAACATATGCTAGGATGTGGATGATGTCCCCTTGGCAATCCCAAATGATTCTTCCATAGCTCAAGCCCCTTGCTCTAGGTTTGGGTTGTCTAGGTGACTAGAAGGAAGCATGTGACTTCTCTATAGAATTCCCATTAGGTGTCAGCTCATCCTCCAATGGCACCAAAATGTGGTAAACAAATATGGAGGTTGCAAGAACTTGTTATGTCATTACAATCAGCAATCTTCTTTATAGCCTCATGTCTTGCCCAGACTATGTGCCATGATTCAGTATTTGAACATATAATAAGTCATAGAATATTTTAAAGTCAATGTATTTTTTAATCCCCTAGAGCAGAGTTTCTCAACCTC
Source organism: Eulemur rufifrons (assembly GCF_041146395.1). Lineage (NCBI taxonomy): Eukaryota > Metazoa > Chordata > Mammalia > Primates > Lemuridae > Eulemur > Eulemur rufifrons. The sequence goes on from NC_090992.1 coordinate 20,829,276, forward strand.
TTCTTCATCATTGCCCCACTAAGGAGCTTTTGCAGACATTTTCCTAGTCACCACCTCCCCCTGTGCAATATAGCTCTAACCTCTCAGATATATCATATATCTATTTATGTGCTGTATGTAGTATACTCAGGCTTTGTGCATAAAAAGAGAAAGAAAGAATAAGACTTCCTATCACCACCACCACCACCAAGAACCAAGTTTTGACCTTTGGGGGAGATATTGCCCATGTTGAGAATACATTTCTAAAAGTTTCATAAAATGATGTTATTGGCTATCTTAAAAAAAAAAAAAAAAACAGAAGACTGAGGCCCTTCATGATATCTACTTCAGCTAGATTTCTACTTAGGTAGCAAATTTATGAGAATAATCTTGAAGAAAACTCTACATTAAGCTATTTTAAAAATCAGAAAGTAAATAGGCAAAAATCTTTTTCATAGTTTAGGCTAACTTAGCAGCATGGTAGCAAAAATAATGACTGTTCAAAACTGATTAATCTTTTTCATTATCTAATTATTTTTATGGGATAATCCATTTTTAAATTAATGTTAAATATTAATATGATACAGTAATACATGTTTTAAAAAGGAACATAAGAAATAAAGCTAAAATCTGCTTTGACTATTACTATCTATTAATATTTTGATTCCCTATGTCCTTCAAGAAAAATACTATTCTTTGTATTTCTATACCTTTTTATCTTAACATTTTATATAAATACACATATATATTATACATCAATGTTCATACATGTAGAGCTCATTTATTCTTTTTGGTAGGAACCACCAAAATTTTATTTAGTTTTTTCTCCTATTCACAGACATTCCAGTTAAGATCTTCAGTTTTATCAAAGAGTCTAGCAGAATCTCAAAGTGTAATCTAGTAATTCACTGACATGTCAGAATAATTTTAGAGTTTCAATAAAGGGATGAGATCATGCAAACCACCTCTGTAATATAACTGTGTGTTTTTTGATAAGTAGTCTTCATTCCAGTTTTCTGAAAACACACACTATTTGTGTATGTTTGATTTTCATTTAACAGACAATTATATAGTACTTACTATGTGCCAAGTGCTATTCTAGGTCCTTTATAAATACTAATCCCCATAGCCATCTTAAGTTTGGTCTATATTTTTAAAATGAAGTAAGTGAAACATTAACAGATCACATAACTTCCCAGGAGGACAGCATTAGTTAGGGCAGAAACAGGATTCAAACCCAGGCTGGTGGCCCCAGTGTCTGTATTCCAAACCATGTGCCATGCTGCTCCTTGTTCTCCTGTTGTACCAGTAAGTAACATGCATCTATTTATGCTTTCCTTTATTATGAAACAAATGAAAATCAAGCACAAGTACCCAAGGAACAGATCACATAATTAAATAAGCAGAAAACCTAATTTGTGTTTCATCATTTTTTTGACTGTGACATAGATGCTGTGACATTCTCACAGAAGGCACATGTCAGGCATTCTACTTTCAAATCTTAGTCACATTTTATATTTCAGCGTATGTGGTAAAGATGTATAGCTTTTCTAATCAGATTCAGCGAGTTATATCTTAACCAAATATTATGAATGTTGGCTCAAAACATATGAAGTAGAATTATGGTCTGAAGTTTATAGCAATTCATTTATCAATCTCTGAAGTTTGGACAAGTCAGTCATGATAAGGAAAGCTGAAAGTAAATCCAAACAAAGGTAGTAGCTAGGCTAATCAATAGTTCTAAATTATAAAAAAGTCATCAGCAAGATCTTTATTAGAGAAGACAAAAACAGAACATTAACCTGAGTAGCCACTTGTGAGGAGGCAGAAAGGAAAAAAGGAAAATTTATTTATTAACCTAAATGTGTACTGTAATTTAACTTTTATTTCAAACATGCACACATACCCACCCACAACTTGTTTCTGCCAAAGAAATGTTTGCATTTCCTTGAGCTGAGATTTATTTTATCACCTTACCAACTGCAAACATTTTATCAGAAAAGGGGGAAAACTTTCACATAGGTTTTGGAATAATTTAACTCTGTGGTAGAATGTAATGAATGTTCCATATTACCTTTAATTGAAACATATATACTAGTAGTAAAATTCATAAATCACAAATGCAGAAAAAAGTACATGGAGCCAAAAGTTTGACACATTTTGCATTAAAATAGATACATCAACTATTAAAATAAATGTATCTCTTACTGAGAAAATAGATCAAAATCAAATCTAATAGTTCACTTACCAAATCAGACATCCACTATTGAATCATTACTTATTGAATACTGAAGAAGATACATCATCTATCAAATCAAATACCTTCTCTAGTAAATCAACCCCACCATCTGATTCAAAACTGTCTTCTACTAAATCAAAAAAACCACCCAATAAATCAAAGCAATATAGCATCAAAGAATTTCATTTAAAGTAAATACAGTGCATCACCAGACAGCATATATCATTGTACAGGTATCATTTATTAAGAGAAAGATATGCCATTTGCCACCTAACTTTTTCAAATATGTTCCTTCTGATACAGCAAAAAACTTATTCATTTAGATTTCTTTTATAATACTATCATTTTTAAAAACATATTTTCTAAGCAAAGAACACCCAAACAGGGAGTGCTTGAGGATGCTTAAAATAAGTTTGTATCCTTACATAACTCCAACGTGCATTTCATTTCTATTTTTTTCTGTTCTGTTAAAGGTGATTTTTTTTAATGTTGTTTTGTAGTTTGTTTGTTTGTTTGATGAGTTGGTGGGAAATCATTGAGAAACAGGAAGTTCGAGTCATCTTTCTCTCTTTATCTTTTCCCCATTTCTACAAACACATACAGAGAGTTTTAAGGTTTCTTTTCATTCTGTATCTTTTCCTTCACCCACCTGTGGCTGGGACAGAATGGACAAAAACTGGGAATTAAATAGTTTAAGAACATAGCAAGAACACTTTTGTAATGTCAAAGTTTACTGAAGAATTCAATGGAAAACATTTTCTCTAAATTTACATTAAGAAATGTTTTTTGTTTAGTTTTGTATTTTTACGTCAAAAAACAATATAATTATATATATAAGTTCAGAATAGTCTTCTTGGCAGAAGTGATACTCCATAATAAACACTGTGGAAAATTCTCATCGAAATCATCATTTTAACTCAAAAAATGTTTACCTTTCAACATGAAAACCGGAAGTACATAGACGGATTTAGTTTCATCTAAGAAATTGGCACATCTATCCATTGAACTATCAACTATGTAAACATGCAAATTTATAGATGTTAGATTTATTAATATTACCAATGTGTTAGTAATTTCTTGTAAAGCTGAAATTCATGACTGGTAGGATGTAGACAGATGCAATTCACAGATTATCCAATCATTTATTTGCTTTTATGGTAGGTTGATATTGAAATAACTGCCTAAATTTAAAATTAAGAAATTCTAATTGCATTTGACAAGAGCTTCTCTGGAAAAGCTAGAATATCCGATAGTGCTGGGACCACGTTTCTTCGAGCAATAAAGAGTTAGAGCTGAGTAGTGGCTACTGTTTCTATATTCTCCGTGTAACTCCAGTTTCCATTCTCTTGCAAAGTCTTTCCAATTTTGAAGTTGAGTTGCCTCCTAAAATCCCAGATCTGTCTATTTTACTTGTTTATGTTGCATACATAGTCATTGTAAGCCTGCGTTTATAATCCCAGCTCCAAAGCCTTCCATTCAGTAAATAATTTTGAATAGTTGCTTTGTGCTTAGTATTTTTCTAAGAACCATATGGACATGAATAAAGTTTAAGACCTAGTTCCTGTCCTCAAGTAGCTTTTTGTTTTGCTGAGGGTAATAAAATACCCATGAAGAGTATAGAGAATTGGCAAGTATGTTATTAATATAACATACTGATTGCCTGGTATAAATAGTAAATTCTTCGGGTAAACAGAAATCACATATGGGTGGAATTTAATGTGTGGATTCAATGTGTGGAAAGAAGGGAGAAGAATGCATTACACAAAATTGGCAGGTTTAAAAATATTATAATTTTAAGAATAAACAAGTTGGAGGAGTAAGTTAACCAGTTAAAAATAAAAAAAGACCCTTTATCTTGGGAATGTATGAGGCCTAATTGCTGGATAGAAAACTAAAGTTAGATCAAATTTAGAGAATGGCTTTGAATTGCAAATCTGAGTAAAAATATCATTGTTTTATTATTGCATAAACATTAACCTTTTTTTTTTTTTTGAGACAGAATCTTTCTCTGTCACCCCAGGTAGAGTGCAGTGGTATCATCATAGCTCACTGCAATCTCAAACTCCTGGGCTCAAGATACTCTCCTGCCTCAGCCTCCTGCGTAGCTGAGACTGCAGCCATGCACCACCAAGCTCAGCTAAATTTTCTATTTTTGGTAGAGACGGGGTCTTCCTCTTGCTCAGGCTGGCCTCGAACTCCTGAGCTCAAGAGATCCTCCCACTTCGACCTCCCACAGTGCTAGGATTACAGGCCTGCACCACCACGCCCAGCCTAACCTTGACTTAATCTTATGTCCATTCCCTGTACCTCTCCTGCACCTCTACTCCACTCACACCCTCAATAATAATTTAAAAGTTTTGCTTTTCTCACTAGAAATATAGCCACTCTCCTGTTTGTTTTGAGATGCCCTTGCCTGGTTAAGGCTTGAAAATAAATTGTAAGTCATTTATGAGTTAGTCAATAAAACCAGCCCTCCCTTATTGCAAGCTATTTATAAAATGTGGCCCAAACGTGTTTATTACTGATCAGCAGTTTCTCATTATTGCCCTGTCTCTGTCGATATGAACATTGATTAATCGTAATTGCAGTGTTGGCCAGAGTGGATTGATTAGAACATAAAGTAACAAGAATTGTACAAGAATGTCAAAGGAAGGAACAATTCCATAGAACATTTGGAGGAGATGCTGATTCATTCAAGGTAGAGGGCATATGTTTCTGGAGCCCACAGAATAGAGAGAAGATAATCGTTCTAATTTAAGAAATAAAATGGATTATTAAAAGCAAATGCTAATCTCTCTAATAAGTATATTCCAGGTTTCTATTTTATATAGAATAAGTTACTTAGAAAATATAACACTTTTTAAAAGTTTCTTATTGACTTTGACACTGTTTTTTATTGTCTTTACCTTTATTTTGAAAAGATTATAAAATATTAGGTTTGTGCATATATTTAATTTTCTAACGTTGTTTTCTAAATAAATAAAACATCCCCCCACTCTTTTTTTTGTTGCCTAGGCTGGAGTACAGTGGTGTCATCATAGCTCATTGCAACCTCAAACTCCTGGGCTCAAGCAATCCTCCTGCCTTAGCCTCCTGAGTAGCTGGGACTACAAGTACACATCACCAAGCCCAACTAAATTTTCTATTTTTAGCAGAGACGGAGTCTCATTCTTGCTCAGGCTGGACTTGAACTCCTGAGCTCCAGCGATCTTCCGACTTCGGCCTCCCAGAGTGCTAGGATTACAGGCATGAACCACCACGCCCGGCTGAAACAGGACTTTTTAAAAACATAAACACATTGTAGAAACCTTCTTGATTCCCCAAGCTTAATTATTCATAAATTAATTGAGTAGTGGTGTCACATGCTGAAATATTCCTAGGGAATGAGTATCTGTGAGTTCCCTAGAAAAGATGTATGTGCTGGTGTCTCAATATTAATTGTGTTATATATTAGTCAATAAAGTTGAGTAGGTCCTGGGTTCAAGCCTCTATGGTTAACTTAGTAGGAGACTATGAAAACAAATTAAGATGATTTCTTTGCTCTCAAAATACTCCTAGCACACCGCAAATGAAATAAGACACACAGGAATTTATGGCACAAAAGAAAATGGGATATAGCCAAGGTGCTTTGAAAGTTTAGAGCAGGAAGAATTCATAGTTCCCTGGGAAAAATCCAAGAAAGCTTCTTGGAAAAAAAATGTCCCTTGTGTCTGGACTGGAAGGATGCTGACCATCCTTTTACGGGCAGCTATTGGAGTGGAGGGGATTTCAGGGAAGAGGAAACAGCCCACACCAACACTTAGGGTCAGGAAAGCAAAGGACATCAGATTTGGAAAGGCTTGGTATGAATGCCAGGGGCAGCAATCCTTAAAACTTCAGTTCTCTAAATGAAGGCTTCAAGGATAGCTTAAGTTGTCAGTTGGATAAATATGAAGCTGTTCTGGTCGAAGCCACAGTGGGGCTTCGACTCTGCTGACTCCTCTCCGCCTAGCCTGCTCCTACCATTTCCAGCATCACCTTTGTGGCTGCTAAGGGGAGATCCCAGTACACCTTTTTAGTAAAGAAAATGAGTGAGAAAGAAGGCTGAATAGAAAAAAGCAAGAGCATATAGTGGATTGCAGATGGCACTGAATGAATAGCAACACCATTGACAGTTACTCACCAAAAAGTGGATGGAGCTACTAGCAGTGATTTAGGTTTTCTTTTGTATTAACATAGTAATGACCTAATCAGAGCTCCACCTTGGGAAGATATATTCAGTTACACTTCTAAGGGAATTAATCTCAAAAGTATTTATAATGAAAGGTCATTGTATTGAGTTTGGTTTAAAAATGAAGAAATGAAGAAACCTATGATTGATTGGATGTAGGGATTTAGTGGAATCAGTGGTCTTTGCTTCTATATGTCTGAAAGAATAGTGTTGCTATTAACAGACAGGACAAAAAGAGTGCGTGTGAAGCAGGAAGCGTTCAGTGTTTTCTATGTTGAGTTTTTGGTGCTAAGTGAATATATAGAGAAAGTCAGTGTGCTAGAAATCTGTGAGTGCCTGAACTCATTGTCATAAAGAGTAGAAAATTATGTGGTAGAAGACTTCATTAAGAGGGTATATAAAGAGTAATAAAAGAAAGACCGAGAACAAAATTCTTCGTAATGAAAAATTAATTTGAAGTCCAATGGAGTTAATTTGTTTTTTTCTAGGATCTGAATTAAGTTGTAAAATTATAGTTGTTTAACTATAAAACAAAGCACTTGCAATAAGGATTCCTTTATAAAAGACATTCCTAGAAAAGTTAACTCTAATCTTTTCTTTAAAAGTAACTCCTCTGGCGTTGCATGCAAATACTTAGCCCTGCAGACAAAGCTTTCTGCTATTCACTTAGCTCCCAACACATTGTCAGCTGCAACCTTTGCAGGCCAACTATGAGTGTAGACTTTAAATCAATTAAGCGCAATCCATCAAGCCAATTACAAAACTCTAAAACATTACAACTCTCAAAGACTTCTTTGTTTTTCTTAATGAAAAAAGAGAAGACAAATTTCTCACTCACCAATTTAGTTTAAAGAGAAAAAAAAAAATACAAAAAACTCTGCCTAGACCTTAAATCCAACATAGGACATTGACTTCTCTATATGAGAAACAAATCTGCAAAATTATAAAATCACATCCTATAGGTGATTTTTTAGGTCAATGAGTAAAAAATGAGATAACTGTGTAATATAGCAAAGCAAGAGTTATTCTGTACCTGAGATGAGCTACTACTTATTTCTGCTTCCATTATTTCTTCTCCTGTAACCATTTCTGCATGTACTACAAATGATAATGGCTTTAATTAAATACTTTCAAAGTCTATCCCCCCTCCCAATTTTGGTCATTTTAAAAATGGGATATAATTTGGTTTGACTTAAATACATCCTTTTCTTAATTTCATTCATCTTATTTCCAATTCTGCTTTTGAAACATACATACAAGTGTTCTGTTATTCTCATTTTCTGTTAGGTGATTCACAGAGACAAAGGAGAATTCTACCTCAGTTACTTGGAGGCACCTTTTGTGAAGCTTTGATCACCCTGAATGGTTGGAAGGACAGAGCAGGCAAACTTATTAAAGAGGTTAGTGGTGGTGATTTAAAGGATTCTGGAGAATAGAGTAATCGTGAGAAATGTATGGAAGACACTTAGCATAGAGTTCAGCATGGGATCAGCACTGAAATAAATGATCCCTATTGTCATTGTTGCATTTCTGACGATCAGGTTGTTCATAATCACACTTTTGCCACAGCTATTGTATCAGAGGTAAAGGTCTGAAAGGTCAAGGAAATGTTTTATGAGTTGTCTCTTTGTAACCTCCCACCCTTTTTGGGAATTAAAACCTGTATTCCTGCACTCCTGCATTCCTGCATTCCTGCCAGAGGGCAATAATCAAAGGGGCAGAGAAATGTTCTTAGCTGTTTGTTTTCTAGTATCTTAAACAACAGGATATGGCTCAGCAGAATTGTCCTGACAAGAATCATTGCCACCTGAGATAAGGTCTACTGAAACCACCAATTATATAGTTAAACAACAATAGCTCAAAGCCATGACATGTGACACTGGGAGACCGCTGAAAACCCCCCCTTAAAAAAGCCCTGTGTTTCTGCTCAAAGGCAGGATGGCAGTCTTTGAGAGGCAAGTCCACTGCCCTCCTCATTTGCCAGCAAATTAATAAACTTCTTTTTCCTATTCCTCAATCCACTGATCCTAGTTCTTCATTCTCACTGATTCATCCTTGGGGACAAGTACCTAACTTCCAGTAACATTTCATTTCTCCACAGATACTTGCAACAAACTTTCTGTTGTTGTTGTTGTTAACCAAGTTTTGTCACAGGTTTTATTTTCTCCCTATGATCCACTATAGAGCTTATGTAGCAGATATTATATTCCCCATTTTACAGATGAGGAAAATGAGATCATGAATGATTAGGTTTTGCCCCAGGTATGGAAGGAGGAAGTGGCTGAGTTTAAACTAAAATCTCATTTTTCAACAGAGACTCATTTTAATAAATCATGTCATTTAAAGTAGGAAGAATAAAACAAACATTGGTATCTCCTTCTGTAAATGTTCTAAGTTCAGTAGAAAAACCAGATTGTGTGTTTTATTTGTTAAACAAGCAGAAATGTTGTGAAAAGCCTCAAAGAAGAATCTGATAAAACTGGTATTGATTGGAAATTTACGCTTTCACTTTACAGTTGTGTAATGCGCTTAAACGTTTTAAAATTGTCTTCCAAATTATCGCTAAACTCTTCTTTTCCATCACTAAGCAGGAAACAACTCACCATTCTAGAAGACACTGAACCGGTGGCAAGTTCGTATGATACAACTGTCCGGTTCTCTTACAGAACAGCCAAGAAGGGAAGAAGTTCTTAGCTTTCCTGGTCCTTTCTCTCAAATCATGTTTCTTTCACTCACTAAAAGCTGAAGAAGAGTGTAGTTGTATTTGAAGTTATTTTGTTGTTTTCTTAAAAAGTTTGGACATTGTTGGTGGTTCTTGGAGTTAAATGGTGGCTATGTCTTTTCTGTTTGAAAAATGTAGGAAGATCCTGCTGTGTGAATTGGAGGATTTGAACAAAGGGAATATCACTCCATGAATACTGATATATTGCTCAACACAATGGTGTCTTAATTGAAGAGCCACCTGTCTAGCAGCAGAAGAATTTTGTTATTAGGTTTACCAATATTTTTTTGAAATAAACAAGAACAAGTAATTGTTTTTAATATGAAGACTTATATTACTGTTCCTCCTTAGAAAACAGACTTGTTTCATTTTTTGTTAATTTGTAAAATATGAGTATTGTTATTTTTTCATTTCATCAAATCATAATTTTGAAAGACAAATGTCCATTATGCATAACTAACTCCTTAATCAAAAACCTAGAATTCCATAAGAACCAAAGAATTGTCAAGTATTTGTGAAAACTAGTCTGGAACAATTTTGTTTGATTTATGAGAAGCCTCTTGTCTCTACATTTAAATTTATCCATGTGCCCCTATAGTCATCTGTCAGACTGGGAGAATTTCCAGATAATCAAAATGTCACAGAGTTAGTACTCTTAATTTTTATTTCATCTCCTGCAAGTATGAACTCTGATTGTAATTACTGCTTCATCTGTTCTTGAATGATTTTGCTTTATCAGACAAAGACAGTGCTTTAACGACCACACTGATGGAGATTAAGGAAACTGCTTAAGATAGGAAACAATAAGAATGCTATGTTTTGGGAAACAGCAAACTACTTGAAACTATAGCTTATACAACATGCACTCTAAAGTCATAATTAAGAGATGAATATTTAACACCTCTACACCAGAGTCACACGTCATTTTCTCTGGCTAAAATATTTGATTATAAAGGAAGAAATATATAGAGGGGGAAAAAAACCTCTAGTGGAAAAAGCAAATTAACATGTAGAAGAAATCTAATTCAATAGGACTGTTCAATTGAGTTAACTATATCATTTAATAAGATACGGGAATGTGAGGAATATCCCTCTCTGGCCTTATTCTACCAGGCTTAATAAATACCTGCTAGATAAAACATAATCCCGACCTTCCCCCTAGTTGCATACTTGGTCAGATGGCCTAAGGAAGACTGTTTAGGGTTGAATGATACTGTTATACTACTTTAACCAGAGCTCAGCCTTAATAAAAATAGAGCCCATATAAAACCCAAGTTTTATTTTTTATGTACTATACATAGCTATGTGATGCTAAGCAAGTAATTTAACATTGATATTTTAAATTGCTCTTCTGTTAAAAACTAGTAGCAACTCCTGTCCTACTATGATGTGGAGTTATTTTGGTGTGGAAATGAGATGACATAATTTTTGATAAGTCTGAAGTATCATAAAAATAAGTGGTATCAAGTGTTAGCTATTTGTTAAATACTATCTTAGAAGTCAGCTTTATCTCAAGCTGATAGGGAGGACAGGCAGAAGACACAAATTCTGTGAGGAAAAGGGAAGAAGAAATGAGCAGAGGTGAATGTGGATAAGCATTTTATTGAATAATGGAATTTTGATATTATCGAAAATCCTGAAGTTTACCCACCTCAAACCTTTTTGTTTGGATGCAACAGTGTAGAAAAGCAAACAAGAGTTGTACCCAGTAACCCACAGCTGACTAGAATTAAAGTCTCCAGAGTCTGAGCTTGATGTCCTTTCCTTATGCCAATACACCACATTGCCTTGCTTTCTACTTGCAAAAAGCCCCAAGAATTAGAAGACAAATCTCCTTGGAGGAATGTGTAGTGACATCACACAGACTCATATAATCCTGAGATATTAAGGTAGAAAACACCCTTTGAGTCCATCTAACTCAAAGAATTATGTCATATATTTCCACTGTCCTTGGCAGATGATGATCACCTTTTATGATTATACCTCTAGAGAAAGACAGGGACATTTTCACTGCTGTTTGCAATAACATGAGAAATATCTACAAGTAGGTGATTCTTCTTTATACATGCATATGATTGTAGTTTTAAACTCTGGAATGGTATTAAAATCACTCAACAACTTTTCATGTCATGGCCAACAAGGCCTGCCATGATCTTCTTTGAGCTCCATATATCTCCCCAAGTCCCCATCCTCACTTACTGAGTTCCAGACACAACCACTTCCCTTCTTGCTGTTCCTTAAGCACCCCTTGCTCTTTTCCCCAATTGATGCCTTTTGCTTGCTGCTGCTTTTTCCTAGAAAGTGCCTCCTCCTAACACGACTTTCTATTTCTCAAGTAGGTTTCTCCTGAAATGTCTCTTCATTAGAAAAGACACACTTGACCACCCTACCAGAAACAGGATCCCTCTTCACCCCATCACGGTGTCTCCTGACAATACTTTGCTTAATATTTATTTAATGTTTGTTATTTTTTTGCCTATACTATCATGTATATTCTTTAAAAGTAAGAATTCGTTTTATATAACATTTTATGTAGTCTCGGTACCTAGAACAGAGCCTGGCACATGAAAGAAGAAAAAAAAAAAAACTTCTAAAGAATCTTAACATCCTTTAATAGAATCATTTATTGAAACTTTAGATATTTTATGAGACCATCTAGGAGAAATTCTATCAAAAAGGATCCATTAACTTTCTGTATGTTTAGAAAAAAAATGCCTTAAATTACTGCATAATAATTCCCAAGTATATTTAGAATTCTTAATCATGAACATGGTATATACTTCAATGACTCTGTCTATGAGAAACATCTACATATAATGATAAATATTCAATTCATTAAAAATGTTTTTAAACAACCAGATGTTTACAGATATATAAAAAACAACTGTTCAAGTTTTGACTAAATTAATTTTTAGTGATCATCTCACCATGCATATGTGATAGGTCTACATACTTGTGATTTATGGATTTGAAACATTTCCTTATGGTGTGCAGTGGCTGGCAGAGATTGCAAAATTAGTTGCTGCTGACAATGGTGGTGATGAAGAATTGGTAATTGTAATATCAGTGTTTATAATGACGAGAAGGAGAACAATAGGAGAAAAAGGCAGAGAAAACAAGCAGAGAAAAAGGAAAAGATGCTATCAGATGCAAAATACATTTCTTAATTTTGAAAATGTCCAGGAAAAATGAGGGGCTGAAAAATGTGAAAATCCCAAACACATAAATAACTAAAATGTATTCAAGAAGCATAAAATGGAATAGACCAATAAAAAGAGAAGAAATTGAAAAAAAAAATGTAGTCAAAGAATTGCCTCCCAAAATAGCCTCAGGTCTAGATGGCTTTATAGTTACAGTTATTTGAGCTTTCAAAAAAGAAATAGTGTCTTTTTTTAATATGTAAGCCCTCTGGAGCATAAAGAAAAATTTTAAAAAACAAAGAAAAAGAAAGTTCCCAATCTGTTTTATACACTGTGCATAATACCGGTACGAAAAATCTGAGAGAGGATAACATCAGGAGACTTCAGACCAATAACAGTTACAAACAAGGAAGTAAAAACGCTCAGTAAAAGTCTGGTATATTGAATTAACCAATGTATTAAATGAAGAATATATTATGTCCAAGAAGAATTTGCACTAAAATACAAGAATATTTAATTTCAGGACTTTTAGTAAAATTGATCACAGTATTAAAAAATACTCTTTTTTTGCCTGACCATTCGAATTGATTTTAAGAGCATTTAATAAAATTCTTTATTTAAAAAAAAAAAATTCTTAAGACTTATACTTCTGATTCATAGCCAAGAGTATCGACCCCAACTCATTTCCAATACCAGACCTAGAAGTGACACAATAGAAGCAATTTCATTAAAGTCAAGGAATAGACAAGAATCTTCCCTTTCATCTTTCCTGCTCCAAAATATTTCAAAATTTCTAGCCCATATTATAAGAATCAGGGAGAAAAGCCCTCTCTCTTTGAAAGAAGAGAATGAACTCTGTACTTGCACAAGTTAATGGACACCTAAACTATCCAAAAGGGACACTTGGAAAAAGCTGAGTAAGATAACCGATTACCAAAAACTATAACAAAATAATTCAGTTTCTTATGTAATAGTAATAGTATATTAGAAAATACAATAAAGGACTATTGACAATAGCAAAAATTACATAAAATACCTTTGACAAAATTAGGAGGTAACCAAGGCCTATATGGAGACAACCACAAAGTTTACCTGAAAAAATATTGAAACAAAATGAATAATTGGAAAGCAGACATATATATTCCTGGATAGTCAAATTTGACATTGTCAAGACATCAATCCTGTGAAATTGATTTATATATTTGGTATGATGTCAATACTATATAATTTGCTGCTGTTATATGCTTTTTTATTTCCAATGAACATTAAAATCCTTTCAATACATTCTCTAAAATATTGGAAATATTACTGGAATTTTATCCAGTAGCTCTGTTGGTTGTTACAGTTGATTTTGGGGGAAAAAGCAAAGAATGTCAGTGGTAAGTTATGGAGAAAATGGTCAGCATTGTTTTATCAACATTTATTTACTTATTTCTGGGGCAGGTAACGCAGCTTGCATAGATAAGTGGTATAAGGGCAAATGTGTGAGGTGAAAAGAGGCATGGGTGGCTTTATACATTCTATAAAATTTACAGACAGACTAAGTCATGTATTCATTCAAGGAGCATTTTCATGTGATCCCAACTTTGTAACCTTTCTGAGCTAAATTTTAGGGGCACAAAGATGTCATAGTGAAAGAGTCACAGTGAGAGTTGCACAGATGTGTCTATGGCGGTACCACCCTGAATGCACCTGATCTCGTCTGACCTTGGAAGCTAAGCAGGGTCGGGTCTGGTTAGTACTTGGATGGGAGAGTTGTACATATGAACTGATGCCAAATGATAGGTGTGCGACAAAGATTTATCCATATAATTGTAGAGGCTACCATCTCAGTTGCAAAGAAAATGAACAGAAGTACAACTTCCAGTTTCACTCAATACTATTAAGCACTTGTAATTGTGCTCTTATTGCTTTGCCCTGTCCCTTTTCACAACTAGCAACATTTGACAACTGTAAAGTTATACCTTATAAATTAAAAGAACTAGGCCAAATATGCAAATTAACATCAATGCAATAACATACACTTTGGCTGGTGCAACCCACATCTTTCCTCCCTAACATCAGCAAGCTGCTCTGGTGTCTATATTCAGAGACCACCAAGTGATAAGAACCTCTTACCCCAGGAAATATATAGATGAGTGGACATTATTGTGTACTTAAGCTGTCTGCTTCCAGAGTGAAGACTTAAGTGTTTCTCTCTTTAGGGATTCAAACAAAGCATCCTGCATTTTAATTCATGTGTGTACAAGTCCGAAGGGAAAACATTTTTCATTTGCCAGCAGAGCAAGTAAATTTTGAGAGAATAGTTTAATTAAGACTAAACAAACGTAGATTGTTCGTTAGCCTAAAGGCATAAAGCTCTAAAAGCAAATTAGTTGCAGGATAATTGGTGTTGTGAAAAAAATATTTTCTTGTGCATAAGCCCACTATTGTATATTATAAATTAAACTTCAAATGTTTTCATCTTTACAAAAAATTCATAGAATAACAAAACTGAGAAGATTCTTAATTTCCAAATATCTACCAGGCCATTGTTTTGGCTATTAGTTTATTTATTATTTTGAAAATGTAAGTGTTTAGGCTAAGAAAATGAATTAATAAAAAGATGAATAAACTTGAGTTTGTGAAAGAAAATACTGATTTACAAATGAAATTCTTCCTTTGTGTTAAAACTGAGTATCAACAATGAAAAGTGAAAATATCAACACTGATATGGGTAGGAGGTATTCTGATTGAAACATGTAAAGACAAGGTAGGCCGGGTCATACCTGTAATCCTAGCACTCTGGAAGGCTGAGGCAGGAGGATTGCTTGAGCTCAAGAGTTCAAGACCAGCCTGAGCAAGAGCAAGACCCCCATCTCCACTAAAAAAATAGAAAAAGTATTCAGGTGCAGTGGAATGTGCCTGTAGTCTCAGCTACTCAGGAGGCTGCAGCAGGAGGATCACTTGATCCCAGGAGTTTGAGATTGCAGTGAGCTAGGATGATGCCACTGCACTCTATACTCTAGCCAGGGTGACAGAGTAAGACTCTGTCTCAAAAAAAAAAAAAAAAAGAGAAAGAAAAGAAAAGAAAAAAAAGACAAGGTAAAAAAGAAGATACATGAGGATTAGAATCATAACTGTGTGTCTGCATTTATTTTTTTAACTGGAAAGAGAAGTGGTAAAAGCAATAGCATCAATTAGTTGGAGGGGTTTCTATAATATTAACACTAAAATGAATAAAGGGTTAGAAGAATTAGACTATGTCTTATAAAAGAGAAACCCCCAAAACTAACACTCCCCCAGATTCTAATGCTGTAAATTAATATAATGCAATATGACAACAACTGAAGCAAAATCCTTTATTTTTATTAATGATCTCAAGAGATGATGACATGGCACCAAACCTCATCTCAGGAATTCCAAATATTTCAAAGGTTTCTTTCTTTGAATTAATAAGATATTTAGCTTTTAATTGAGTAGAAACTTTAGGTGATGGTTTCAGTCAGGCTGGCCTGTCAGTACATTTTATTATTACATTTAAGGTGAATTTCAGATATTTGAAATAAACTCATCCTCATATGTATCTGGTGAAGGACTAAAAACAAGTTTAAATAAAGCGCGTTGATAAGCTAATCTTGAGGAAACAATTCTTCTATGCACATCTGTATACAATTCATGACATACTGGAATTCCTAAAAAACAGGTAATTGAAATAACACCTATCTCACTTCAAGAAGTGGTATGCTTTATGCAAAAGACCCTCTGTCTCCTTTGGGTAATATTACACATAATCTTTGAAGAAGTTTCAATGTAATATTCTCTGGTTATAAAAATTAGAAAGCATTCTGTGAGACCCCAGATTTTTATGTTTATGTGTGTGTGTTACTTTTTAAAGGAAAAAAAAAAAGCATTTTCCAATGTAACTTTGGGAAATGGTGGGCTTATCCTCTCTGTGCTTCCCTTTAAAAAAAAATCTTTAAAGGAGAGTAAAACTATAGTTACTTTGCACTTTTTAAAAATGAATATTGAATGAGTAAGATATAATCACTCTGTGAATGAGAAAGATGTATATTTAAATAGCGATATAAATAGTACACGGTATATAAAATATACGATGCACAGTATTTTATGAACATATATGCATAAATATATTTATATCTATGTATGTATATATACATACATTTATAATTAATTATTTGCTTGATAGCATGTGTTAAATGAAGCTGGAGAATAGGACATCTTGAGAAATTCAGAGAAAAGCTGATCTTGACACCTGATTAATAGGTCACTCTATAAGCTTCAAAGGGAGTGTAAAGCCATATTCAGTGAGTAGACCAGCTTTCCTCCTCCCTACTAGGGAGAGATGACACAGAGGTTAAAATCATGGACTCTAGAATCAGCCTGCCTGGGTTTGAATCGAAATCCTCCATCTATGATTTATATGACTGTAAGAAGGTTATTTAAACTCTAGTTTGAAAATAAAGATAACCATATTTCCTTTTTTGTAGATTTATTGAGAGGTGTTGGTTATTGACATAATTAATGGAAAGGATTGAACACTGCCCAATTAATTTTTGTTTATTATTATTGATATTGTTGTTCCACAGGGGCTACCTTATTTCAGGTCTCATAATGGCTGGTTATGAAATACGGGGCCGCATTGTGATCAAGAAATGAAGGAAAAATGGATATGATCCTGGCAAATATTATTCCACAAAGCATTTTATAAAATCTCCTAGTTGTTTTACTCAGAGAAAAAAATTGAGGGTTATGCTATATGTCATCAGCAGGACTCTTAATTGGATTGAATACACCTTTTCCCAATTTATGAAATCTTCCCCTAGATGAACAGTATAAACTTATGACTGTGAACTAGATATGTAACTCCAATTTGGATCCAAGTTTTCTTCCAATTTATTAAAATGTGTTAGAAGTTAACTTTTCATAAATTTTAAAGTTATTGCCAGTTTCAACTTGCCCTCTATTTTCCAAATTGTCCAGATTTACTTTGGCAGCTTAAGTTCTGGAGGAGAAAACACAGCCAAAAAGAAGAAAGCTGAAAGCAGAAATAGAAATCCTTAGGTCCTTGGGTTTGTTTGCTCTGAGTTTCTTTTTCTTTTCTGCTCTTCTTTTTTCTTTGGCCCTTGAGACAAATCCTAGTGAATTGTTTGAATGCAACACAGCTCTATTCTTTAAGAGATTTAAAAGCAGTACTCCATAAGACCATAAATGATGATAGTAGAGCTATGTCTGTATATGTGTGTATATACACACACAGAGACACACATACACACATACCCCCCCCCATCTAAAACTGGCTATAATTTTCATTTATTAACACAAAAGTCTTCATCCCCACTACATACTCAATAATTATAACTACTAGTATGAGACTTTTCAAACTTAGTTGTGCTTATTTTTTAAGCCTACGGCTATGGTTTAGATGTGGTTTGTTTGGCTCCACAAAATTTCATGTTGAAGTTTGATCCCCAATGTTGGAGGTGGGGACTAATGGGAGGTTTTTGAGTCCTGGGGGCATATCCTTCATGAATGGTTTGGTGCTACTCTCCTGGGAGTAAGTGAATTCTTATTCTTAGTTCCCCTGAGAACTGGTTGTTGAAAAGAGCTTGACATCTCCTCCTTTTTCTTTATTTCCTCTCTTACCACATGATCTCTGTATGCCACATCTGATAAGGGATTAATATCCAAAATGTGTACAAAACTCAAACAATTCAATAGCAACAAAACAAATAACCCTATTTAAAATGGGCAAAAGACCTGACTAGACATTTCTCAAAAGAAGGTATACAAATAGCCAGTAGGTATATGAGAAAATGCTCAACATCACTGATCATCAGGGAAATGCAAATCAAAATCACAAGGAGATATCACCTCACTCCAGTTAGAATGGCCATTACCAAAAAGACAAAAGATAAGTGCTGATGAGGATATGAAGGAAAGGGAACCTTTACACACTGCAGGTGATAATGTAAATTAGTACAACCATTATGGAAAACAGCATGGAGTTTTCTAAAAAATTAAAAATAGCACAACCATATAATCCATCAATCCCACTACTAGGTTTATAGCCAAATGAAATAAAATCAGTCTGTTGAAGAGATATCTACACTCTCATGTTTATAGCAGCACTATTCACAATATTTAAGGTCTGAAATCAACCTAAGTGTCCATCAATGGATGGATGAATGAATGAAGAAAATGTGACACATATACACAATGGAATACCATTCAGCCATAAGAAGAACAAAATCCTGTCATTTGCAACAACATGGATGAATCTGGAGGACATTATGTTAAGTAAAATAAGCTAGACTCAGAAAGACAAATACTACATGATCTCACTCACATGTGGAATCTTAAAAAGTTGATCTCATGGAAGCAGAGAGTAGAATAGTGTTTACCAGAGGCTGGGGTGGATAGGAGATAATGCGGATGAGGAGATGTTCATCAGAGGATGCATAATTATAGTTAGATAAAAGGAATATTTTTTAAAGTGCTCAGAATAGACAAATATATAGAGACAGAAAGTAGATAAGTGATTGCCTGGAACCAGAGGTGTTGGTGGGACAGGACTGATAGGAAGTTTCCTTCTTGGGTTATCAAAATGTTCTAAAATCAATCATGGTGATGAACGCACAACTCTGTGAACATATTAAAAGCTATTGGATTATATACTTCAAATGGATGAATTGTGTGATATGTGAATTATATCTTAATAAAGCAGACAAGAATTAAAAAAAATTTTTAATTATTTTGAGCAGTTGAGAAACTGCTCTGGGAAAAAATTCTAAGTAGGAAACAAATATGATCCATTCATTTCTCAACTATTCAACTTTTTTACTTTGGTAGATATCAAGACTTAACGTCATCATTGTGTGGAACATGTCAAATAGTCCAAAACTCAAATCATTCTTCAAAGAATTAATATAGCTAGAATATAGAAATATTGACCCATTTTTCCAGTAGTATATATATTTCAGTTCTATTTGCTCAAATATGAAGTGGCTCTCATACTTCTCATAAGGAGACTATGTTTATATAGTACTACTTGGGCAACAAAGCTTGTTTAAGAGGCTTTCCTGAGTACTATTAGCCTTCTATTGGATCAAGTTGAATTAATTTGATTTAGTCTTTCACAAAAACAAAATTAGGGAATATGACTTAGGTTCAACTCTGTAGTTATAATAAAATGAACAGTTATTGGCATGTATGGAAAGCTTAGTTTTGTGCCAGACACTGTGATAAATGCTTTGCATGCACGATTTCGTTCTAGACTCTCAGAAACCATAAGAATTGGGTATCATCATCTTTCTTTTTATAGATGAGGAAAATAGTGTTCAGTATGGTAAAATCATCAATGTATTGAACCAGATGATTGTTTGCTAAACAACCACTCATGTTATAAAAATTTAAAACTTGAATTGAATTAACTTGAATACTGCAGTGGAAGACAGAAGCGAAATAAAACTAAATTATTCCTTCCCTCAAAGAGCTTATAATCTATCAAAATAAATGCGAGAGAGAGAGAGAGAGACAGAGAGAGAGATAGTAGATAAGTGATTGACCAGGGTCAGAAGACATTGTAGGGGAAGCACTGATGGAGAGACAGAGAAATGGAAAATGACTCCTAATGGTTATGGAGTCTCTTTTATGAGTTATCAAAATGTTCCAAAATTGATCATGGTGATGGATCAATAATGCACTATAAGAAATTGGAGAAAAATACAAAATGATTGTGTAAAAATTAAGCACGTAAATATTGAGGCAATACAAACTAAGGATTATCCAATGCAGGAGTGAAAGGATAACATATTAATATGTAAAAAGGTATCAAAACAGAAACACCTCCTAGTTTTCACTTACATTAGGTTTTCTTACAAATCTATTTGTAATGACTGCCTGGCTGATCTCTGCTTCTCTTTTCCTGATTCAACTTCTGTTGATATAGAAACAATGTGTATTTATTTTGGTTAATGAACCTGTCTTCTTTGAAGGAATCCAAAAGACATTATTTCTTCAATAACTTTATGCTGCCCAAAAAAGCTGTTGTGTCTTAAAACAGGAACTATTTAAGCCTGTATTGTATTGATTAAGCATTGCCCAATATAGTTTGAAACATTAGGAAAAAAAAAGCTGTAGAATTTTTCTAACACATATAACACAATATTATCAAACACAGACAAGGAGTCTTAGCATAATGAGAGTGTTTTGCAAATGAGAAATTATAGATAATTACTGTTTGTTCTTGTTTTCATAGAACGAAGTGTAATTATTATTAACAAGAGGCTTGTTTCAATAATTATTTCTGGTTATCCCAGGGCACAAATGCATTGAAGCAGAAAACAATGCATTTTCATTCAGCGTTTTTGTTCCTAGATCATCTCTTATCACTGCCAGAGGTTATATATGAATGCTTGTTCTGAGTTTGTGCAAGTCTGGTACTATGCAACCAACTATGTTTGCTGAGTTGAATATCTCATTGTTCTTTTCAAGATTAAATGCACTCTCTCCAATATTTGAAAAGAAATTATCTAGCCACACACAGTATTGTAGGATTGTTATTTTACTTAAGAGGGAAAAAAGACTCAAAGCACATATATCCAAAGGGGATTTAGGTTCCAGGTAACAAATTAAGGATGAATATTAATATAAATATATAGTAAAGTCTTGCCCAGTTGTATGTCCGATTTTCATTCTACATGTAGATACCCAAAGTCTGTTCTGGTGATGGCCTTAATAAATATAACTTATAACACAGTTGATATATGCCAAGGGTATGCAGGTATGGCTGGTAAGTGGTCACCACACTGAGCCCCATGTCATCCTTAGATATTCTCTCAATCCAGTAATTAGAGGTATAGTGAGGAGCTCCCAGGAGCCAGCATTACGCTCTGGGTTCATCCTGATTAGCAGGTGCCTGTTTCAGTCAGTCTCCTCAAACTCTTGCCCTCAGTGGAGAGCTCTTTGTCCCCTGAAGGAAGCCCAGAAGGCTTACTTAGTTTCAACGCTAGCCCTCATTGAGCTGGTGGGCACCGCTCTGGGGCCACCCTGGGACCAGCCATCTCACTGTACCGCTTGCCTTTCAGCCTCCATTTCAAGTGCCCCTTCTAATAAGCAAATACAAAATCCAAAGGTGGGGCAAGTGTCCTTGTACGTGACCTCGGCAACCTAGTAAGCAAACACCTATCCATACTAGTTGTTAAATATTTTGAATATTACTCCTGGAAATAATAATGACATAAGAATGATGGAGCCATTATTATGAGTAGCGCTATTTTAAACACATTTAATTCTATCAGGTAAGTATTGTTATTATCCATCTCTCTTTCACAGAAAGAAAACTGAAATGCAAAATGAAGATAATTTTCCCAAGCTCACTCTGCTAGGGAGCAGTGGTGCTAAGTTTTCAACGTAGCAGTCTGGCATCATAGCCCAACCCTTAAAAACATTCTATCAATTTATCCCAGAGTTAAACAGTACATGATAATCTTTTACTTGTGATTGCTTCTAAATTTTTCAGAGAATTTATGATAATGATTGTCAAAACCAGGGGCTCAGCTAAGGTTGAGAGAGGAAAACACCTTCCAGGGGGGCACAGATGTGTAAAATTCACTTAGAAAGAAACACAGAAAAGAGTCTAGGCAGGCAGATGGAACGTTCCATTTCTGGCAGCAGGCAAGAGAAGTGCCATAGTGCAGGGGTCCCCAATGTATGGTGAGTTACATAATTATTTCATTAGATATTACAATGTAATAACAATAGAAACAAAATGCACAAAAAATGTAATGCGCTTGAATCATCCCAAAACCATCCCTCTGCTCCCCCGTCCGTGGAAAAATTGTCTTCTGTGAAAACGGTCCCTGGTGCCAAAAAGGTTGGGGACCACTGCATGACATATGGTATGGGGAATTATTTTAGCAAGTGTGGGCAGAGACTTGGTAAAAACGGGGGGAATGGTTGGGCGCAGATATCTGGCAATGGGACAAAGTATATGAGGCCACTCCTCTAGCCACCTCAATAGGCAACTTCAAATAAGTCAACCTTGTTAGCAATAAAGCAATATCCTTCTCCCAGAGGAAAAGGAGTATGAGTCAGAGTATCTTAGCAAAGACTTGGAAAGGCTCATAAGTACTCAACATTCTGAATGAGAAACTTAAGTGTTTGTCTTGGGAGAATGAGCTGTTCCACTCAAGACACTGTAACATAAGGTGAAAAAAGCAGAGCCTTTGACTCCTTCCATAAAGCTTTTAAGTTTTGGAAAACTATAAAAATGTCTCACTTACCTAAACGTCGTCCTGTTAATAGAGTTTCAGCAGCTCTGTTTCTGGTACTCTAATGGATCCACATTCACTGTCATGGACACAGCCCCTGAGGGTTCAGATACACGTATGTGTGGGTGCTTGTATGCACATGCATGCAAACACGCAGATGTGAGCACAACACATAGCACCTAGTAGATAATTTAATAGATGAACAATGAAAGAATAAATGTAGAAATGCATTTATTAGCTTACAAAAAGAGTTACTTGGAAGTTAACAAAGCACCTTCTATATGTATGTCTTTGAAAAACAAATGCAATTTTAACTCAATACATTAGACATATTAGAATGGAATTCTTGAGAAATTTACTGTTTTGGAATTTGGTGATAATCTCAGGCTAAAATAAAGGTATTACCTGATGGCACAGAATTACCATATATTTTTTTAAGAAATGTGCTCAAAGGCATCTACAAAACTGCCCATTTTTTATACTTGTAGAATCAGAATGAGAAATTTCTTCACTAGTATTATCTTGTATCTGGTTGTAGGCATTGATAAGTGGGTTTGTTGTTCTCTCTGTTAACTAACTAAACTCTGTGTTTTCAGTGCCTATGTGGTTGAATAGGCTTTTATATAAATATGTATTCTGTGTGCTTGTTCCTTATTGTAATCACATCAATTAATTATGCATTATGTTTGTGTATCTTAATGACTTTTTTATACTCATTATACAAGCATAATTATATTACAAAAAATATATGTCATAGCTAGAGTGAAAAGAAAAGCTAGGGGAAAATCTTTTCTAAATAGATATTTATAGATAAAATTAGCAATGCAGAGAAAATTTCAGTGAAGATGAGGCTGCTAGTTGGGGCTCTGCCAAATGTTTCCAACAGGGCTCCTTGACTGTTTCTTTTAACACTTGAAAATTTGCTCTTAAATGTTCATCACTTCTAAAAATAAATAGAATTAAATACTCTTGCCAAGCACAATCTGATTAGAACCTTCCTTTCCCCTATTTCATCCTCTCAGAATATTTCAAAACCAATAATCAACAAATGCACCATCACACATATCCTACCCATCAAGCACACTAAACATACACACGTGTACACACAGGTACAATCAAAAGTGCTCACACTGGGGGTAAGGAACTGATTTGCTCTGGTGGAGTGCGAAAAAGGATAACATCATTCCAATGTGATCTTTGTAAATCATAAGTCTCAGCCACGGAAAAAAAGAAACCTAACTGATTTCTGTTGTTCCAGAAACCAGTAAGCGATCACAGGAGAGCCATACGCACTAGGCACTGTTTAAAATGCCTCCTGTGTAATATCTCATTTAACACTGGTTACAACCGTAGAAGAAAGATGCTCTTATAATTTCATAGGTGAAGAAGAGAAGGCATGAAGAGGTTGTTGATGCTCACCCAGAAAATGTTAATGTTAAACCAGATGGCCTGAGGCTGAAATCTTCTCTGTTGACTACCATGTTACCGGGACAAAGGTGAGAAGGTTCAAGACCGTTACGTCATTTTAGTTTAACTTATAATGAAATAAAGAACAGGTTCTACTATGAACCACTGATTAAGTGAGAGCCATGGAGAAGGGCCAGGTTAAGCTATTGAAGGGAATATATAAAAGTCACTTAGATGTTTCACTTTATTTAGACTCATTAATTGTTATTACCAAAACTGTTCCATTTAATGTAAATATGGGCTCACACAAGCCCTGCAAAGCTAGAAAATTTCAAATGAACACATGGAAAATTTAATTCTGGTGCCAATTGCAAAGCCCTTGTGTGTTTGTATCAAACAAGAAAACCACAAAGCTTCTTTGAAAATGATGTCATGAAGATGATTCGTTTCCAGCTTGAGAGAGCCTCCCTGGCATGAAGTTGAAGAGGACTCAGCCGCCGAATGATCTCAAGATAACCCTATTAAAGATTCATAATTCCTTGAGTTTTAATTGGGTGTGATTGATCCCCATTAGAGTATTTGTGGGTAGTAAAGTAGCCTAAGTGGTTCTCTCTCCCTCTGATTAAAAATTATCCAAGCTTATTGAATTTGAATACACATGGCAACAGGAAATACTGTTTTCTGAAAACCATTTTTGGTAATGACAAATGTCAGACTTTCCGAAAGGAATTTTGAAAGGTCATTTTCCTGAAAAAAATTGGGCTGTTCCAATTATTTTCTTAAATGACCCTTACTTGGTTTTTTTAGCTTCGATTCCTCCACATGCTCATATACAGTCGTGCCTTGCTTAACGACAGGGCTATGTTCCAAGAAGTGCGTTAAGCAATTCTGTCATTGTGTGTACCTCATGGAGTGCATGTACACAAACCCGTGTGGTAGAGGCTACTACACACCTAGGCTATATGATAGAACCTATTGCTCCTAGGATACAAACTTGAACAGCATGTTACTGTACTGTATCCTGTAGGTGACTGTAACACCAAGAAACATATCTGTGTACCCAAACATAGAAAAGGTACAGCAAAAATATGGCATCAAAGACAAAAATGGTACACCTGCATAGGGCACTTGCCATGAATAGAGCTTGAGGGACTGGCAGTTGCTCTGAGTGAGTGAGTGAGTGAGTGGTGAGTAAATGTGCAGGCCTAAGATATTGCTGTACACTACTATAGACTCTATAAACACTGTACTCTTAGGCTACACTGAATTCCTAAAAAAAAATTTTTCTTTCTTCAATAATCAGTTAACCTTGGTGGGCTATAACCCCTTTACTTTACATACTTTTACATTATTTTAACTTTTGAGTTTTTTATAATAACACAGTTTAAAACACATATGATATAGCTTTATAAAACATTTTCTTTCTTTATATCCTCATCCTATAAGCTTTTTCTATTTTTAAAATTTTACTTTTTAAACGTTTTTTTGTGTGTGTGTGTGTGAAAAACTAAGACACAAACACACACATTAGCGTAGGTCTACACAGAGTCAAGATCATCATATCACTGTTTTCCACCTCCACATCTTGACCCATTGGAAGGTCTTCAATAATATGTGTGGAGCTTCATCTCCTGTGATAACAACATCTTCTTCTGAAATACCTCCTGAGGTCTTACTTGAGGCTCTTTTATAGCTAGCGGTTTTTATAAGTAGAAGGAGGACACCCTAAAATAATATAATAAAAAATATAGTATAATAAATGCATAAACCAACATCAAAGTTGTTTATTATCATTGTTGAGTATTATATACCATACATAATTGTATATGCTATACTTTCATATGACTGGCAGCACATTGGGTTAGTTTATACCAGCAACATGTCACTAGGTAGTAGAAATTTTTGAGCTCCATTATGATATTACAGGACCATCATAATACATTCGGCTCGTCATTGACTGAAAAGTTGTTATGTGGCTCATGATTGGATATTGTAGAGAGAGTTGTTTGACTAAGCTGCATGTACCCATCTCCTAGCTGCAATATGTATGAGCTCATGATTGGCCAGTCTTGTTTCATTATATATCTATCAACTCCTTACAGATTATTTTGAAGGAAATTCAAAATATATTATTTTATCTGTAAACATGTCAGCTTATATCCAGGAAAGATAGGAGAGTCATAGAACATATATAATGTGCCAATAGCATATCTAAAATAATTTAATAATAATTCCTTAAGGTCATCAAATATATAGTCAATATTCATTTTCCCCCAATTTTCTTATAAAGGTATTTTAATATTTTGTTTGAATTAGGATCCAAATAAGGTCCATTTATACATGAGTTCCTTAATTATTTCCTAATATATAATCACTCTCTTTTTTCACTGTAAATTTTTATTGAATAAAACAGACTATTTGTCCCATACAGTTTCCCACAGTTTAGATATTGCTGTAACCAGTAACGGACCCCTGTATTTTTCTCTATGATATCATAGTAGTCAAGTCGTATCTAAACAATTGATGAGATTCAGGTTCTATTTTGCAGGGGCAAGACTGTCTCACAGGTAGTGGGGTTTTCTTCCATGAGAGTTTACCTACGTATTTTTCCATCAGCAAGTCTATGATGTGTGTTTGTCTCTTTTGAAATGTTAGCAGTCATTGATTATCATTGCCTAGATGAACGATTTCATTTTAGGTTGCAAAATAGTGATATTCTAATCTCATCATTTCTTTTTTATTTATTAGCTGAAATTCTTCAGCAAAGAAAAATTTTCATCATTAACACTGTTCGGTTACCCTGAGGCACAGTTTTCATACCAAATGCCACAAAAATACTTAATATTTTCCTTTTATTAGCCAATTTTCAAAATAATGAGTTTGTTCCCTACCAGCTTACAAAAAGGAATAATGGTTTTTTGTTTGTTTGTTTTTATACTTAGCACCATTATTAACATAGAGATTTAAATATATTGCAGTTATTATTCTTACAGATGTTCAAATTGTTGAATGTTTAATAGTAGAAATTATTCTGGTTGATTTCTCACCCCTCTTGAAGTGATCCTTATAATCTTTCAAAGATTCCTTGCTTTCTAATATGACAACATGTGCCACGCTGATTTTGATGTCTCCTACTCTAGACTGAGTAGCCATTTCTCCAAGGAGTCCTGATTCCTTTTAATGGGAAATGGAATTTAAATTCCACAGTCTAGGTGTTAAGGCATTCAACTGCTTTCAAAGCACATTACAGGAGAGAGAATACATGTTATCTCCAACCTTACACTAATAAATGTAGTTTCAGATCCTTCAAATTTCTGGTACCTTTATTTGAATTTGTGGAAGGAATTAACTGGTTAATTTCCTGTTTTGTTAAACTAACTAATGTTCATGTTGTTAGTTATGCAATATAAATAAGTGATTTGCTAAATTTATATGGAACAAAAGTAATACCTTTTTCTGACTCAAAATTGTGTCAAACTGACAATTGATTTTTCTTTTTCTTATAGTTTGAGAATAGAGGAGCAAAGATCTTGTTTCAACCTATTCAATATATTCTTAGCAGGCATAAGAATTGACCCCAGTAATTTCATATATTATATGGGGAGTTACTTTCTAGAATTTTGGGAATTAGAAACTATTAATAGAAATTCTTTCCTGATTTGAAATGTTCTCCCTTTCTATCTCTTTCAGATAGCACCTTGAAACCATGCAGACCTAAGGCTAAGTTGAAAAAAAAAAAAAGGTGATAGATAATAATCATTATAGAACTAACAAGAGTTAACATGGATAAAAGTTTTCTATTACTTATATATTTCTGAGGTTTATTTTTTCTATATTTCTATTTTATTTCTTTTTCCCCACTCCTCACCCTCTTTCTTTAGCTTCCCTTTTATGCTATGGCTTAGAAAATAATTCTTACGAGCCTATGTTCTCTTTGGCAATTTGGGAGATTTCCACTTCTGGCTTCTATGAAGTAGCTAGATTCAGGCCAGACAGATAGACTATCCTGGTGTCACAGGGCTTGGGTTCAAGGAACACTTATTTTACTTAACAATGGCCCCAAAGTGTGAGAACAGTGGTGCTGGCAGTTCAGATATGCCAAAGAGAAGAAGTAAAGTGCTTCCTTTGAGTGAAAAGGTGAGAGTTCTCGACTTAATAAGGAAAGAAAAAAAAAATCATATGCTGACGTTGCTAACTAAGATCTATGGTAAGGAAAAATCCTCTACCAATGAAATTGTGAAGAAGAAATTCATGCTAGTTTTGCTGTCACACCTCAAACTGCAAAAGTTACAACCACAGTGTGTGTTAAGTGATTAGTTAAGATGGAAAAGGAATTAAGTTTGTGGGTGAGAGACATGAGCGGAAATGTGTTCCACTTGATGGCAATCAGATTCAAGATTATTCGAGGTTTCGGGCATCCACCTGGGGTCTTGGAATATATTTCCCACAGATAAGGGAGGACTGTTATAGTAATATCCTGTATTGCTTTGACCTTCGAATAATTTGCTGATTCCTAAAGTTTATGGAGCAAGAAATAAACAAGCCAAACAAAAAGTGATTGCTAAAAGGCTAGAAAGCTAAGCAGTGTCAGAGAAAAAAACTGGAACTCAGAGACTAAAGAGGAGGAGCTATGGACAATAGTGTTGACATTTAATTAAGCCCCTTGATGGGCTATACTCTATTAGTAAGGGCAAAACAGACATAAACTAGACCTCAAGGTTGGAATCAACTCAACCTTAGACAATCTCAATTTCAAATTAGAGCAAGATAATCTGCTCCTGCTTTAATAACCTACCAAAAGGAAAGCAAATCTTTTCTGGAAGGATAAACTCCAGAGCTTCCATAATTTTTCATATTTTCATTAGAAAATGGCCAGCAGACAGAAACAAATGACCAAAAACAATGATAAAAATAGATCAATAAAATAGGACCCCCCCCAGGTGATCTAGATACTAGCATAATCAGATACAGGCTTTAAAGTAACAATGATTAGTAAGAACATAAATGATATGATAAAGAATTTTACCAGCACACTAGTATCTATAAAAAGAATCCAGTCAAAATTTCAGGTAAAAAAAAAGTAGAATATCTGAAACCATAAATTTGATAGATAGTTTTAACAGCAAAAACTATAAAAAGCAAAACAGATGGTTAATGAACTGGAATATCAGTCAGTAGATGATATGTGGATTGAAGAATAGAAAAAATAATTTGAAACATTCAAAAAAGACGATGAGACATTTGAACATAGTGAAAGAGTGAGTCTAAGGTAATATAATTGGAGTCTGTAAGAATAGGACTAAAGCAATATTTATAGAAATATTAGCCAAGAATCTCCCAAACTGAAGAAAGCCCCCCAAGCCAATGATGCCAAAAGCTGTATAAACTAAAGCAGGGTAAATGCAAAGAAATCCATACCTAACCACATGATAATACAATTTGTGAGAACCAAAAAATAATAAAATCTAAAAAGCAACCAAAAGAAGAGACATATAACCTTTAAAAAATGCAAACAATACGAGTGACAGCTACCTTTTCAGCAGAAATAAACATATAGCAGAAAACAAATGAGAGACATATTTACAGTGCTGTTAAAAAAATAAATAACTGCCATCATGTTAAAATACTCTTCAAATAATTAAGGTGGAATTAACCCATTCCTAGAAAAAGAAAACCAAAGAGAATTTATTAGCCACAAACCTACATTAAAAGAAAAGCTATAAAGGGTTCTTTAGGCAGAAGAAAATGATCCCAGAAGTAAGGAAGAAAATGATAGAAGTAAAAAACAAAAACAGATTAGTAGAGTAAATATATGTATAAATCTAAATGAATGCCAATTACATAAAATGATAATAATACCGTTTTGTTACCTTTAAAATAAATGAAGAATTAAATTACATATAAACAAGAGCCAAAAACATGAGGGTGGGGAAGAAGGAATAAATGGTTAGGGATATAAATCCATCTAAAAAGCATCTATTCTAGTAATACAGCTAACAACAACAAAAGGCAATAAGATATTTGGAAGATCTGAACAACACACTTAACAAAGTGGACCTAGTGGACAAATACAGAACACTGTAATTAATAATTGCACAATGCACCTTTTTTCCTCAAGAGTATATGGAACACTTACCAAGGGGACTATATTCTGTGTCATTAAAAAAAGTCTCAACAAATATCACAGGACTGAAATCATATATAGCATCTAAACACAGCAGAATTAAGGTAGATATCAATAACAAGATAATGAGAACATTCTCATGTGTTTGTAAATGAAAGAAGACACTTAAAATAACATATGGGTCAAATGAGAAATGGCAATGGAAATAGTTCAGAAATATTCTAAATGTATCATTCTCTGGAGGCCAAAATATAAAAATGCTTAAAGGAATGTCATAGATATATCTTGATAATGGTGTCTATATGACACACAAACGAGCAATAAATAATTTTCATTCCAAGCAGTCACACTGGTGTCCTGTAGACAGAAGAGTCAATTGATGGAGCATTCTGCATTTCAGCTTCTTCACTTAGCACTGTATAAATTCAATTTGGGTTAGATATACATAATAGAGTCAAGTACTGCAGATGGAAGGTGATCTTGAAGTCCTGGAGCTACAAACTCTTTGAATACTATTGAAAAGGAAGCCATTGTTTGGTCAAATGATTTCTTGTACATGTCTTGAAAGACAAATTGCTCATCTAATGCTTAACATGAACTGAAAGTGAAAACAATTAGTATGGTGGATGCTACTTTAAGGGAAAAATATTTTCTTCACACAGCAGATGCGGGAACATAAGGCCAGCAGTGGGTATCAATGCTAAACTGTCACTGAATTGCACAAAAACAACAGGCTCTAACAAAATAACTAGTGTTTTCAAACTTGCTATGCTAGGAAGGAGTCCTTTGCCAGTCTCCTTCAAAAAAAAAATCATGATGTCCATCTACACTAATTTGTTTTGACATACATTTGTGTTAAATGATAAATTTAAGGATCAAGCAGGAAATCTAATGTTTGTGTGATCAAAACGTGTGGTAAAACTGTAATGTCAGTATTCCATTTTTTTTTCTTTTTAGGGCAGAGTAAATTCATTATTTTTAAATTCCTGTATGTTTAGTGACATTGAGTCATTCTGTAATGTTGTTTCCCTATCCTGATAGGTCTGTTTTGCATTTATATCACATCATTCATATAAGAAAAGGTGATTCAGTTTTTAAAATTAATTAACATTTATAGAATAGCGGATTACTCAGAATCTCAAATACAAAATTTTCAATAACCCACAAATTATCCTACAAGGTAAACACAGAATTTCAAATATTTTCGTAGCTCTTTTCAAATCACATGAGAATAGCAGCATACTCTAGGCTGTGATATCAAGTTGGAGTACTGAAAACTCCTTAGAGTCAAAATGATCCTTGAAAATTCCCTAAACTCCTATAGAATGTACATGGGTTTACGTATACAGCCTCTAACATAATTTTAAGCACTCTAATATTTGAGAACCACTGAAATAAGCTAAAGGAAAAAAACAAAGGAATATCTGTGTGAACACGGCTCAGTATTTATTTCTTTGTACTTTAAAAACCAAACCAAACAAACCAAAATAACCAAGCAAAAGAACCCAAAAACATAGGAATCCAAACCAAAACAAAAATGTTCAAATTCCTAAAGATATAAAGGGATGCTTGTAGAATTCTATTTTAATATAACTTGGAGAGCTGTTAATAAATGTGTTCACTCTAAAATACATTTTATGGTGCAACTCTTCTGTACCTTCTCTTAAATTAGTAAGTAAATAAGATATAACCAACTAAAAGTTTTAAATGAAAGAGAAATGAAAAAACAATTCTGTATTATTCACATGTTAAAAATCTCAACGCATTTAATTTCTAAATGCTTTTTTATAACCAAAAAAAAATAACTTTCAATGACTAGCATAAATATTTGTATTTCTTTTTTTCTTTTTTTTTTCTCCCTAGGGGATGGTGTTTCCCCTTGTTGCCCAGGCCAGAGCTCAGTGGCTATTCATAGCATGATCATCATAGCGCACTGCAGCACCTCCAACTCCTAGGCTCTAACGGTCCTACCCCCTCAGCCTGGCCAATAGCTGGTAGCTGGAATTACAGGCACACACCACTTGCCAGGTGTTTCTTTTTTATGAGTGTGATTTCAATAGTTTGGCAAAGGCACCACAATTATGAGCTTTGGCTTGAATATGATCTATTATTGTAAATGTCCTTGCCTGCTTTAAGAGTCTCTTGTAATTCAATCTTCACAATCTGGTCAAATGAAATTTTTCCTATTGTATCATTTTGATTTTTCCTATGTACCCCAAAACGTTTTCTGCCTTTTTGTATTTTGCCTACCAAATTTCACCCAAACTCTTTCCTTCTTCTTTTGACTTTTCTGCAGTTTTCAATCTTCTACCTTCCATGCTATAATAATTACCTATTTGTGCTCTAGCAGTGGTTCCCAAACTTTCTGTCACCAGGGACCCATTTCATGGAAGACAATTTGTCCATGGACTGGGGTTGGAGGGGATGGTTTCAGGATAATTCAAGTGTATTACATTTGTTATGCAGCCAAACCTCTCTGCTAATGATAACCTAACCTGTATTTGCAGCCACACCCCAGCACTAGCATCAGCTCCACCTCGGATCATCAGGAATAGATTCTCATAAGGAGCACGCAACCTAGCTCCCTCACACGAGAGCAGTTTACAGCAGGGTTTGCGCTCCTATGAGAATCTAATGCCACCAAGGATCTGACAGGAGGCAGAGCTTATGTGGTGATGCGAGCAATGGGGAGCAGCTATAAATATGATGAAGTTTTGCTCTCCTTTGGCGGCTGCTCACTGCCTGTTGTGCAGCCTGGTTCCTAACAGGCCTCAGAACAGTACTGGTTGGTGTCCAGGGATTGGGGACTGCAGTCCTACAGGGCTACCCACCATTCTCCTAAGCCTTGAATTCTCTGCTTCAGTTGTATGGGTTTTGTTCTTTTCCTGATTTGCAAAATTTCATCTTAAATACCTTCTTTATGACAACTTACCATAAAACAGTTCTATATCTTCAGATATTTTTATGGTACTACTGAAGTAAAAGGAAAAGAGGAAGAGGAAGAGGAAGAATAAAAAGGAAAAAAATTATCTTATTGTTCTTAGGTACACTAATTAGGCACATAGATATTACTACTCTCCCCTTCTTCCTCCACGGTTCTTTTTCATGTCTTCATTCTCCTTCTCATTTATTGGAACCCTATGTGCCATACAATTTCCTAGGCATTTCATACATTGTTTCTAATGCTTTCAACAATCTTGTGCAATATAATTAGCCTCATTTGGCAAACATATAAATCAAGGCTCAAAGTAAGTGATAGAGATAAGAAGCAAACCAAAATGATTCTACCACAATGATAATAACTACCCTTTGTGGTAAATCTACTATACTTTAGTTTGTTTCCCTAAATAAGCTAATGGTTTGCCCATAAGCTTGTGTAATCTTATCTCTAAGTGATAACTCAATGAAGTATTTATTATTACAGGCAAATAAACATCCCTTAATTTGCTTAGAATATCTTATGTAATTGCTTTCTTCACATCACGATGGCTAAATTTGAATGTGACCTTTCTGAAAATAGCTTTATGTCTCCTGAGAGTCAACTGGGTGATTTATTCATAGCCCACTGCTACTGAAAGGCTGTTCATTTTAGAGATTAATGTTTCCCAATCTCTCACCAGCTGAGAATGCCAGGTGAAAAAAAGGAATGGGCATCACAAAAGGATGGCACAAAACCAAAACTTAAGGCCTTTCCTTTTTCCCATCCATTTCTCAATCCCCAAACCTTTTCCCCCAAGTCACATTCCACAGAAAGTCTGGAGTGGGAGTTGTCATATGTTAACTGGTAGCACCATTTCCGTAATCATTCCGCCATGCTGAAGCAGTGCCCTCCGCTGAGCTGTTATTCCCTCATTTCCGGCAGTTCGAGAATTGCCAGTAAACGTGACTACACACAAAGGAAGTTGCTTTGCCAGCAGCCCTTGCAGCTGTGGCATATTCAGCTCCCACCATTTAACTGCAGGGCTCACAGTTCAGTCCATGTGGGAAATAGCAAGGGCTAGTTGTCTGTGTAATCATCACTTTGGGTTTCTACATAATAGTGTTTTTATCAAAATGTTTCCAGACCTTAATGAGAATTTGAACTCTTATAATTGGATAAGTGCCTCAAGTTTCTTACAATAAAATCAACTGTGAATTCAGAAGATGAAATTATAGACCAGTCCCTAATCTGTCATGACTGAGATCTACTCCAGACCCCAGCTGGATTTTTATGGAAATTTCAGTGGAAGTGCCTTAAAAGGAACAGAGATTTATCCAAATAAATTTGATGTCTTTGTTGTGCTTGCATTTATTTTTCCTTTTTGGGGGGTATATTTTCACAAGAGTATTGCTATAATTACAAATTTATTTTGAAAACAATATTTAAAATGAAAAATACTAGATACACCAAAAAATGCCAGTAGTTAGGATTGAAAATATAAGACTGCATCAACATATGAGTTCAAATATATTCTCTTTTAATTCATTTTTCCTGTATAAATATTATTAAAAATGAATTAGAGTTATAAGATGTGAAATTTTTCATTTTTAAAAAAATGGAAGAGAAAAGCTGTGGGAATATTTAGGAAGCAATGATCAAAAGGGTCTGTAAAACTGACAAATACATTTTCCTTTATTGATGCTTCAACTTCTTTGACAATGTTTCTCTTTTTCGTTTGTTTATTCTTTCTTATGAGTCTAATTCTTCTGCCTGTCACTAACGTTTTTTTCTTTCCCAGAATTATATTTTCAGCCATCTTTTCTTCCAATCCTATTCGATTCCATCTTTCCTGTGGCTCCAATTAATCCTATATATTTCCCCCATATTTATCTCTAGCTATTATTTTTTCTTGAGCTACAATTCCTGTTTTAGTGTGTAACGTTATATCAATTTCCTCTAGTGATCAAAGTCCCCTGTCCCTGAAAAATACCCTTTTGAATGAAACTTATTTCCTTTGGGCGACATACTGCACCCCAAAATAGCTGAAGTCTGGCTAATATAACATTTTTATAGTGCAGGTAACACTACATTTAAACTGTGAGAATGTGAATTTTTTGCTATAGAATATAAAGAAACAAGTTCTTTATTTGTGTCTAGAAAATCTGACCACTTTTGATAAGAGACAGGATTAGACCCAGTGGCTTCATAAAAGACAAGATCCAGTGGTCCTCTATTCAGGGAAGTTGGTGGCAGCTGGAGATGCACCTAACATAATGCTACAGTTGTGCTTGATGCGACTCATGGAAAGTCTGTTACTTTCCTGACCAGAAGAAAGAAGAATCCAACAACATTTGGTCACCCTTCCACCTTCCACTGCCATTGTATTCTGTTCTGCTACTGGTTTGAGCCATTCTGTTTGGTAAGTGAGCAATTGTAACCCTTCATTCTCTATGAATAAAAGGCAGGGACGTTAAATCTTGTTTATGTTTGACCCATACCTAAAGGATCTGTGTTCCACATATAAAGACTCACAAGCCTGTTCCTCCTCTGGTCCTCGTTGCTGGCATCAGCATCACTTCATCCCATTTATAAACCTTGAAGCTAGATTTGGCTCCTTTCCCTCTCTCCTTCTATATCTGGTCAATCACCAGTCTTGTGGATATCTTGAACCTGTTTCCACTGCCACCATATTAATCCAGGTACCCGTTATCTCTCACTATCCTAAATAGTCTACTCATAACCATTCTCCACATCTTCCCAGTGGTTTTCCAAGGACAATCCCCCAACCAGCAGTATCAGAAACATGTAGGAACTTGTTAGGAATACAAATTCTTGGGCTACATACTAGACCTACTGAATTGGAAACCCAGAGTTTAGGGGTCAGGCACTTATGTCTTAACAAAGCCTCTAAATGATTCTGATGCATGTTGAAGTTTGAGAACCATTGATACAGAGTTAACTTTGAAGAACACATATCATATCATATACATTGCTTAAAATATTCAGTGACATACAGAGACTCCTGATCACACCAGATAGCAACATTTCATGATCATCTTCCTTTATTCACTCCACAAATTTGTGGGCATTTTAGACACAAAAATGTGTTTTAGCCTTCATTTTACAAGAAATCTGAGATTTAGGGAGATTAAGTAACTTGCCCAATGATAAACACCTAGCAACTGACAGAGACATATAATTCTTTTCACTAAGCCATAATAGTCAGTTATTTGTTGATTGGTTTGCTGGCTTGTTTGCTTGCTTGTTTGTTTTGCACAGGGAGTAGATGAAAAAATAGAGGAGTGAACATAAGAATTACTGGTCCAATCTTCAAAATTCATATCTTAGTCCATTTTCTGTTGCTTTAACTGCATATCACAAACTAGGTAATTTGTAAAGATTAGAAATATATTTAGCTCACAGTTCTGGAAAGTCCAAGAGCATGGCACCAGCATCTGGTGAGGGCAAGGCAGAAGGTATCATATGGCGAGAGCGCAAGAGCTTGCATATCCACTTAGGTCTCCCTGTTTCTTCTTAAAGCCACTCGTCTCACCATGGGAGTCCCACCCTGATAACCATATCTAATCCTAATTACCTCCCAAAGGCCCCATCTCCAAACACCATTAAAGTATGAATCTGGTAGTTAAGTTTCCAACACATGAAATCTGGAGGATACATTCAAATCATAGCTGTAAGAGTATTTTACTAAATTTTCAAAAATGATATCTTTAAAATAAATAAGAGAAAATATAGGCCATACCAAATATGAGTTGGTTTATATCTAAAAGTGTTTCTCAACAGCAATATGCAGGCAAATCTCTAATGATCTGATTCTGACCTGTTTTTCAAACCCTTTGCTGTTGCATATTTTCATGAGGAATTCGGATAAGGATATCGACAGGAAATTGAACATATGTGCAGATGAAGAGATATCCAATGTGCAGAGTGAAATAATAGAAATCCAAAAAGTCCAACAAAATTTTTTTAAAAAATTAAATGATTCTAATAACAAAGAATTTAATGGAATATATCCGGTCACAAAAAAAAAAAAAAAAAAACATGTATAAGTTTAAAATAGTTAAGAGTCAAGAGTTAGGCTGTGGAATCAGGCAGATCTAGATTTGAGCTATATATTTTACTTAACTTCTTACCTGAGTGATCTTTGGCATTTTACCTTAATATCCCTGAGCTTAATTTCTTATTTGTATAATAAGAAAATTGCTGTAACTACTTTTTAGAATTAGTGTTGACTTTTAATATAAAATTCTCACCAGAGAGGCTAGATTATAGTACTCATGAAATCAGTGTTGTCTACTCTATTTATGTATCACACCAACTTTGCTATCTGGAGGGAAAAAATATATCACCTAAACTTCATAAAACCATCTATAGATCTGAGTACTACATTATAGGAGAAACATTAACAAACGGAATCTCATCCAGAGGCACTGAAAAAAAAAAATATAGAATGATAGGAAGCCGAAAGGAAAAAACAAAGCTATAAGGAGATGCCTAGCCAGGAAGATTAACTCCCAAAGAACAACTAATTCAAACTTTTAGGAATTGCTTTGTGAGACAGAGACTAGAATACAGAATTTGTAATAACAGACAGAAGTTATGGGGAGATGGATTTTTATCAGGACGAGAAAGAATGTGCACATGGTCCCTGAGTTATGATTGTTCAATTTAGGATTTTTCAACTTTAAGGTGGTGTGAAAGTGATATGTGTTCAGTAGAAACTGTACTTTGAATTTTGAATTTTGATATGTGATATGATACTCCCTGGAGATGATGGGAGAGGCAGCAACCACAGCTCCTTGATCACAAGGGTAAAAAAACGATATCCTACAGTATATTCTGCTGCCAGCATTTTTGGGATGTTGTATTTTGTGTTTTCACATCCCACCATGTCTACAAAACTCTCCTTTTTGACTTACAATATTTTTAACTCATGATGGGTTTCTTAGGATGCAGCCCCTTTGTAAGTCGAGGAGCTTCTATATAGACCTGCCTAGGAGAATGCCAGTAGTGTGAGCTTTTTATATGATTAGTAATATTCAAATACAGGTTGGAGGTCACTTGCTGGGGTTATTAGAGAGATGATGGAAACACCAAATCAGCAGGTGAAATAGAGGAAAGGTTTTGACTAAAGGATTTGACTCCAGTGACTAATTTAACTATGATTTGCACTATTCATGACTTGTATCTTAGTAGAGACAAAAGAATGAAAACATTACCTCCTGCACCTTTCATTACTATTTTTTGAGTGAATTGTTAAAATATTATCATAAATCCTCTCTCCTATGTTAAATTTATTTTTTTATCATTCTCCATTAACAATACAGAGATCCATTTAATTAGAGGTATCTAATCTATTATACTTTGGTTATCAATGGGTCTGTCTCTCTTATTTCTCTCTTTTTGTACTCCAAAGCTAGAAGAGAGTAATATAATTTTTAAAGACAGGGTGATTTTATACATTACTGTCTATACCAAGGTATTTTGGGATCAAAAGGGGGCAGTAATCAAATAGGCTGCAAGGCAACAGGTATAAACCAGACATTCTGGGCAAACTGGAATATATGATCACTCTAAATATAACTGACTAAAATCATTAATGTTCAGTTTTTCAAAAAAATCTTGATTTTTGAGAATGCTTTGTGGGAAAAGAGTTCTGTGAGAGAGAACTACAGATATGACAAATCTTCCTAAGAACTGGCTATAACAGACTCTGATCTTTCCGGTGGGATTTGTTCTTCCCTAAATGCACCAGTGTCTTCTTTTTGGCATTTTCTTTTGTTTATTGATTATGGATCACCATATCAATGCAACAACAAAAGATGGCCCTTTAAGTAAGTGATAATGTCTCAGTGTAAATAGACACAGGCCAAAGTGTCAAGTAAGAATAAAACATGAAATTCTTTTTTATTTTTTTCATTTTTCCATATTTCCATTTTTTTCTTATTCCTTTTTAAAGAAGTTAACTAACTGAAATTTTCATTTTTTTTTCAGTATCAGTTAAAAAAAAACTTTCAGAAGGGAGAAACTTTCTGCCTTTATAATGTTTCCAGTATGACTTTGTGAATTATGCATCTCTTTTTAACACGGCTTTGAGATGACTGGAGCTTTGGAGAGCCTTCCTTATCTAAACACCTTCGGACTGATGGAAGGCTAGATATATAATTTGCTCAGATGATAAATTGCCAATGCTGAATAATGTGGAAAATTTTAATACCGTGAATCATTTTGAATGTGCAAAACTGGGCAGAGAGCCAGGGAGGTACAATGGATTAATGGGCTGATCTGTCACTACTGAAGATATGAGTTCAAATCTTGATACC
Source organism: Eulemur rufifrons (assembly GCF_041146395.1). Classification (NCBI taxonomy): domain Eukaryota; kingdom Metazoa; phylum Chordata; class Mammalia; order Primates; family Lemuridae; genus Eulemur; species Eulemur rufifrons. Next base: position 20,868,632 of record NC_090992.1, read on the forward strand.
CAGAGAGGGGGAAATTGAGCTCACAATTGGCTTTTTAGACATTGAGAGGCAGATCTCAAAAGAATATGGAGAAGGTGTAAAATTTAATAAAAGAAAAGAGTAAGCTGTTTGGAAACTTCTCAAGTTTGGAGGGAGATGGGGGAAAGTACAAGAAAAAATGTAGCAAATTTATGATTTGCCTTTATCCAACCAACATGTAAATTAGTAATCTTAGTCAAATTAAAAACATGATAATAATAGAAGAAGCTTTCCTGTGCTTATGAGTTCTGGGTTCATCCTATACTAGGAACGGATTTGGGGAATTAAAAGGCAAATAGAAAAAAGGCAAGTGGGCAATTCTTCCAACCAGAGGTTTTATATTATTTTATTTTCTAGTATTAAGTCCATAAGTAATCCATATTTAAAATAAAAAATAGCTTAAGACATAATTTTTATGTAATTTGAGGATCTTTTATGATTTAAAAGCATAAAATATTTTCCAATGATTTATTCATCAAAAATGTATTAGGTTGAGAAATCTAATGAAATCATCTATATTTGACCATTTTTACCTTCAAGGATGGCAGTTTCATGTGGTTAAGTCTAATAGATTTATTTGTTTATACAAGGATGAGAGAAAGCCTATACTGAGAATTGTGTTATTCACATTAAATATACTTCCTCATTGAATCTTTACTGCAATACTGTATGGAAATTTAGATCTGGAAAATTCAAGTAACTTTCCCCAGTCCCAAAGGTAAAATGTGGCATAACTTATATGAAACAAAGGCCTTTTTGACCACCAACATTGCCATGTATGATTACGAAAGTTTTTCACTGCACAAGGAGTACAGCTAAGGAGGATAGAGTGTTTAAATTTAACCTATGATCTACCCAACTAGCTGGGAGTCCTGGGGGGCAGATTGTATTTTCTAAAAAAGGCTGAACCAATATATAATCCATCCCACATGCATATCTTACAGTGTGATATTGACGCTCCTCCACTGAAAGGCGGATGTTATTTTTCTTTTCCTTGAAGCTGGGCAGAACTTTACAACTGCCTTCAACAATGCAATGGAGCAGAAGTGACACTGTGTGACTTCTGGGGTTAGATTAGCAAAGGAAGTGTGACTTCACCTTAGTGCTTTCTCTCTTGGAACAAGTACATTGGGGGCCCTGAGCCCATGTGTTTTTATTATTAAATTTATTTTTATTTACCAAGGCAGTTTGCAATTTACTTGATATATTGCATCTTTTATTTTCGGGTGGGGAGAGGAAGTAGTGAGGGTGTCGATGATGAGAATCAACCTAAAACATGGTAAAAAAAAAAAAAAAAATCTTTTTGAGAGATGTTTACACGTGGGAGGAAAAAAAAAACAAAAAACAAAAAACACCCAGCTTGAAACTCAATGGACTACTAAGCATTTCTCAGACAAATAAAATCAAAATGAAGCTCAGGTTCAGTGACTAAAGTTCTTTTCGTTCCTCGAAACTACCCATGTTTATATTAAATATTGATATAACAGTCACATCACTTTCTTAAGTGATAACATTGATAAAAGGCATGATGAACTCGAAAATGTGTCTGTGGCAAACACAGTCAATATTCCCTAAAGGGCCCTACATAAATTAAACATGTAGGGAGGCACTGCACAAGGTAAGATGTGTAGAGATTTCATCAGTCATCCACCTCCTTGACTTATTTCAAGCTCTAGGTACAGTGACCAATGAATATTTTCATGGCTGTTATAGATCCATGAGACTGTTTAAAATCCAAAGCTATAGTCTGATTCAGAAAAATAGACTCTTAACCCCTGTTATTTTATCAAGTTAGGCTGTACACTTTTTATAATGTATTATATCACTGTGATAGAACAGTAGCTACTTTTTATTTAAAGAAATATCTGTACATTTTTTTCACTTCTTTTACTCTCTTGAATTTAAAATTATTTAAGCATACTTGCTTCTCTCTTTCATTGGCCAGCATTAAGCCACACTGCTAATCTAACTTTCACTGGAGATGATCCAGAGCCACCCAAACTCATTCTCTGCTGAGATGACATACAAATCAGATTAACATGCTTGTGTGCAGATTTAGAGATAAGATTGTTGCTTCCGGGGCTTTTGAAATAAAAATGCCTCTAATGTTTACTATTTTTTGTTCCTGGCTTGGCAGTGTATCTCCACAGGAATGTCTTTTGGCAGATGAGTTTTCTAAGGCAAAGATCTAGTCAAGGAGGCAAAGAAATTCAGCAAAACCATTTTAGGAAATCAGAGAAAACATTTGATGGTAAGGCTTTAATTATAACATAAGGGATTTAGATTAGACATTCAGGCATACTTGAAAAGAAGCCTACAAGAAATTTTGTCTTTTTTTTTTTTAATCATTCAGTAGATGTACCTGTCTACAACAATTGAAATATGATCTTGATTTAAACCAGAGACATAAACAAAACAACACTTGTTGAATTTATCAGTCCAGTTGCTAGGTGTTTCTAATCTTGTTTGTTTTTGGCAACGTAAGCACACAAGATGGATATGATCTCATTATAGTCCAGTTCACATACAGATGCTCAGACAAGAAAAGGATGAGTCACATTTTGTCATGTATGTGAATTCCCAGGCCAGTTTACTAATGGCCTAACTCTAGTGCATGAATAAATTGAGGGATGGGAATCTTCCTTTCCTCAGTCAGTCACAGCTCCAAGTGAAGCTTTCTGGGTATGATGCTTCCTTAAAGGCTTATTTAAAAAAAAAAAAAAAATATTATATGTAAGCCAACTATTCTAGCCAGGATGTTTAGTACTTGACCAGACGAAGAATCACCCATCCCAAAGCTGGAAGAAAACTGGCTTTAGACTTGTGGCAGGCAGTGTGTCTATCCTTAAGGATGCATTTTTCTTTTTCTTTTCTTTTATTTTTTTGATATAGAGTCTTGCTCTTTCACCTGGCCTAGAGTGCCGTGGCATCAGCCTAGGTCACAGCAAACCTCAAACTCCTGGGCTCAAGTGAGCCTCCTGCCTCAGCCTCCTGAATAGCTGAGATTACAGATGTGCACCACCAAACCCAGCTAATTTTTTCTATTTTTACTAGAGATGGGGGGTCTTGCTCTTGCTCAGGCTGGTCTTGAACTCCTGATCTCTAGCGATCCTCCCGCCTTGGCCTCCCAGAGTGCTTGGATTACAGGCATGAGCCAACTCACCTGGGCCCCAAAAGCATTTTTCAAAAATGGTTTTGGATGGCATCCCATAAAATTTACACGTGCAGATTGAGTTGAGGTTAAAATTTAAAGAATAAATAAATAAAGTAGTGGAAGTAATAATAGCAGAGCTCCATAGCAGTTTTTAAGAAGTAATGTGCTATGTACTAGGTTAGCCACTTTGTTTTCATCTTCTTTAATTATCTCACTAATCCTGAAGTTATGGGTTAATACTTTCATCTCAGAGAAGAGCAAATTGAGAATCAGAGAAGTTAAAAAAATATCCCAATAGTGAACTGGAATTAAATCTATGTTCTGATTCCAAGGATCTCACAGTTTTAGCCATGCAGACTATTATAACGCTCTCATTCTAACTGCTGAAATCACGACCCTCTGGCTATTATTTGTGTTTGGTATGTTTTACTTGCTTCACTGAGCAGATTATATGCTTTAATACAATTTTTCTGATAGATTTGTTTTGACTCATCTTAACAGCAAAGGCTGGACATCTGCTTGCCACTGTATTTTGTAATTGCTCTTAAAACAGGACCTTGATGTTAAAGAAAATGGTCATCCAAGCTTCTCAAACTCTTTGTAAAGAGAGAAGAACGTTTCTGAAAAGTAAACATGACACTTTATATTCAGGGTCAGTTTTTATATTAAAGCCAGAAACAAAACAGATTATTTTTATATTGACTTAATATGTCTGTGTTGGCATAAATAGTTATATTTGATACTTGCCATAGTACTTAGTTCTTCCCTACTGAAATCCTCAGTGAACACAGTTACATTCCCTGCAGCAGACCATATGGGACCTAATCTGTACTTAAGACCATTTGTTCACATGACAGCTAAACACATTTTAAGGTCTTGTGACTTAATTCATTAATGCCACAGCTTGGTGCAACCTTTAGTCAGGGTCATATAATTCTCTGTGGTCCTTTAGCTTTAGATATAGTGGGAAGCTACTTTGTCTAGCAAGAAAATGCCCTTGATCCGGCGGGATATAAATCTGATGGTGTGCAGCTCTTGTAAGAACGGGCCTCTTTCTCCTTTCATTCGGAACTCTCATGGCATTAACCCAAAGCACCCTCAGTCTCACCAAGCTCTGCTCTCTCACCCCTGTCGGTTAAATGCCTTCTGCTTTCCAGCATTATTCTTTCTTAAATGAGAGAAAAATCTGTTTTATCATATTACCATTTTACTTTATTATTTTATTTTCACTTTCTAATCTCTCAAATGGATGAACTCCCTTGGCTCTATTGATTTCTGCTTCTATTGATTTCTCTATGGCAAGTATTTATTGCCTGTTTACCCCTTAACCTGCTGCATTTTGCCTTCTTGCCTTTCCAGTTGGTAGAAACTGCCCTTTTGAAAGTCACCTGAGACTTGCTAATGACTGAATTCAGCAATTTTTCTCTGGTCCCCTACCCCATATTTTTTAAATAACTTCTCTAAGCCACCTTAATAGTGTGGCTAACATTTATTGAGCTTCCACTATAAGGCACTTGTGAGCTCTTCTTATTGAAGCTTCATAGAACACTACAAGGTAGATACTCTACTTAATATCCATTGAAGATGAGAAACTAAGTCTCACACAGATAAAATAAGTCATGCAGCTACATTTGAAATACAAGAAGTTAACTCCTTAGTCTGTACTTGCTACTTGATAGTCCCTTATTTTTCTCTGCATTAATATTAACTTGGCAACATTTATACTGACAGGCTTCCTCTGCATTGCATTGCAAAATTTTTCCTTCAGACACCTCATCTTCCCAAGTAGATCATAATTTCCTAGATTATAAGAACTATATTTTTTAATTCCCCAAAATATATCCTTCTGTGGTTTGCATAAGTAGTTAGTATTATATTTGTTATGTCCATAAAGCTGAAAGAAGATGAAATGTCCTTTGTTCTTCCTGACATTTAATAGCATGAGATGATCAATGCATTGAAAAGCAATCAGCAGATTTTATTGGCTCACTCTTCTGGCATGAGAGGCAAATTCTCTGATGAGACAAAAACAAGGAGATTGTGTGAATTTGTAACAGAGTATGGATGGGAAATTTCACCACCCCGATAAGGAGGTAAATATATCTTTCCTATTTCATGTTCATTCCAAAGACAGCTAAGCAACCCTGGTTGTTCCCGCCAGCAGGCCCCATTGTGGAGGAGACAGGAAGGTGTGGCACTAAGGAAACAAAAACTGATGTAAGAACAATAGTCTGGTCACCACCATGCTCTACCCATAAAATAAAGGTGATCTCGTGATCTTAAGGATATAAAGGACCTATCCTGCTTTCAAGTTCTATGATTCTACGAAAGAGAGAGAGTAATTAAGATGAAGAAAAGGAGGAGAGATTGGGTAATTTCATGCAGGAGACCTTGTTCTTTAAGCCTGGCACCCTCCAGGTTCAAAAACCTTTACCTGTTGTTTGCTTCCTAAAAGTCCACTTTGAAGTGAGGGTCCCTTTTTCTTCCTTCTCTCCAATTTCAATGGCGGAGGGAGGGGAAGAATTAGTTGAAGGTTTGAAGATGCCATACTCACAAACTTACCTGTCTCCTTTCCTCTATTAAACTCTTTCTCAAAACTTATGAACCGTTTTTCAGAACTAAGATATACAAATGCCCCTTGACAGGTTAAAAAGATGCTCAAGATCATTCGAAATAAGAAAGAAAAAAAAACAATTAAAACTTCACTGAGTTATCATTTCTCACCCATCAGATCACCAAATTTGTGTTCAGTTGTCAACATATTCTGCTGTTCAGACTGTAGCTGGGAAAAGACATTCATACTTGATGGTAGGAATATAAAAATGGCAAAATTCCCAGGGTGGGAAATCTGGAGATATCTAGCAAAGTTATATATGTATTAATAGATACCATTCAACTCTACAAGCCTCTTTCTAGGAATCCTAACCCAAATTTACACTAGAAAAAAAATACAACGTAGGGTTATTTTTCTGTGGCACTTTTAGAGTTAGCAAAAGGATAACATCAAATGTTCATATAGATGGGAGCAACTGAATAAATTATGATCTATCCATATCCACAGAACAAAGTACTAGTGAACTGCAAAAACAAATGAGAAAGACTTCTATGTATGGATATGTAATGATATCAAGATTATGTTATTAAATGAAAAAAAAAAGAGGGGTAGAACACTGACTATAACATACTATTTTTGTGTAACACAGAAAATATAAAGATATATGCATATTTTCTTATTTTTGCCAAAATAAACAAAAATGCTAAACCAAAAGCTAATAATAACAATTTTTAAAAAGGTTGCTTATGGGCAATTTTTATTTTATTTTTTTTTTGAGACAGAGTCTCACTCTGTTGCCCAGACTAGAGTGAGTGCCATGGCGTCAGCCTAGCTCACAGCAACCTCAAACTCCTGAGCTCAAGCGATCCTCCTGTCTCAGCCTCCCGAGTAGCTGGGACTACAGGCATGCACTACCATGCCCAGCTAATTTTTTCTATATATATTTTTAGCTGTCCCTATAATTTCTTTCTATTTTTAGTAGAGATGGGGTCTCACTCTTGCTCAGGCTGGTCTTGAACTCCTGAGCTCAAACGATCCACCCACCTCGGCCTCCCAGAGTGCTAGGATTACAGGCGTGAGCCACCGCGCCCGGCCATGGGCAATTTTTAAAAAGGCAGCTTAGGTCACCTAGAAGCAATAAACACCCTTTCGTGTTTAGAAGGAGATCCCAAAATATCCTTCCTCAGTAATCAGAACCAGAGCTCCTTAGAAAACAATGGTTGAATCCAGTCTGGGGCAGGGAATATACAAGATAAGCCTAAAAAATCTTGAGGGATCCAAAAGCAAAGACATTTCACAGACTAAGGGGGCTATGTTAAAAGTACATAGGAACCAGCTGAAAAGTGGCTTTCAATGGGATAATTTAAGTATTAAAAGAATGACTATAATTGAATAAAACATACTGAATATATAAAAATCCATGAGTTCATGATGCAATCAAAAAGAGAGAGAGAAGATGAGAGAGGGCATAATCATAGACTACAAGCAGTCCCAGCAAAACACAAATTTATTTGTCCACAATTGAACATAGCTAAGGCACCAACCACTTTCCTTTAAAAAAAAAAAAAAAAGTAATTAAAGAGAACCATACTTTTTCCTAGCTTCTTTGTGTGAATTTTTCAAAGTAACTAAATAATTCTGGATGACGAAGGAAAGCCTTCCCTCAAGAATTCCAGCTAACATTTAAAGAAGAATTTATAGAAAGAGAAAAGTCACTGTTTTTCAATCGCTAATGAAATATTGGTGCTAAAAGATTGATGGGAATTTGTCAATATAAGGATCTGGCAATAGTCACCTGAACCAAGGATCAAACTTTGCATCACTAAAAGTGAGACCACCAGACATTTACCTCCTGAGAAGCATATGGCTTTAAAACATACACAGCAAAGTGGGGAAGGGAGAAATAAATGAAAAAAGGGCAGTAAAATGTTGACAGCTATTGAATTTGAAGGTAAGTATACAGAGATTCCTTATATTAATCCCTCTCTCCTTGGGTACGTATAAAAACTTTAAAAATTAAAAGTTTAAAACACTGAAGTTTCCCTTCGGACTCTCAATTCTAATAAGTTAAAAATCCTAAATAAAGTATTTGGGTTTCTAAAAAGGGTTCCTAGTGATAACAGCTTTCAATGTGTTTTTCCTAGAAAATTAATTTTTCTAATTCCATTTCATTGAAAATCTCCCCATTTTGGAATAATTTCGTGGACATTAGCATAATAAGGGCTCTGAGCAGTTCTGTAGCAAAGCAACTGGTTTAATTTTGTTCCATCCAGAGTTTCTCATAGGTCACCAGCCACAGTACCTGTGTTTTTAGTCAGTTGACAACCTGTTGCTTCACAGAAAAAATTACCTTTTAAAACCAGCACGAGAGTGTGGTGGTTGGAATTTCACAGGAGTTTTCTGTGAAGAGTGAAGTATATAGTGTCCATTCCCCTGTTCCAAACCCCTCAGTGGTTTCTCAACACCTTCGGAACAAAGTCAGAACTTATCAAGAAGGCACATGCTACACTGTCTGACCCAGCTTGTATCTAATAACTACATTTTCCCGTGAGCTTCTACGGGAGCCCTGGGCTGGAGCTGAACTGAAACACCAGCGATTGCACTGTGTGCCCAGGTGACTGTGCCCGCCGGCCCCTGTACCTTCACATCTGGAGTCTTCTCTGACAGAAGAACTCTTTCTCTTCTTTATGCCCTTAACTATCTCAGACTAATTTCCAGTTCACTTCCTGGAAGACACCCTCAGGCAGAACAAAGTGTTTCTTCCCCACCCTCTCCTAGCACTCAACTCCAACCTCAGTTGTGGGAGCTGCTACCCTGCCCTGAGGATCTCTCTGACCGGCCTTTCTCTCTCCCTAGACTGTGATCCCCTTCAAGACAAGGAGCGTCTGTATCTCACCTTCACTGTAGTCTCAGAGTATAGTGTGTTTGCTCAAAACTATCTGTGGAAGAAAAAGAAGGAAAAGGTAATACTGATATGCATATGAAAAGCATTAAAATGTTAAAATTCACAGTTCCTGTAACTAGAGGTACCCCTGGAAGAAATAGCGTAGTTAAAAATTCAGAACAAGGCACAAAACAGGGATATTTGATGATTTCCAGAAAACAGTGTATTTTCTGAGAGCTGAAGGCAGAGAGTAGGAGGACACTCCATTTCTGAAGAGGAGGGACACAAGGGCACGGGATTTCTTACGGAGAGGATAAAGGCTGACACAATGGAAGGCCTTGGCTTATGGAGATAAACTTGGAGCAATCTACAATTTCAAGAAAATCTCAAGCTATGTAGTACCAAAAAGTCACTAACAGTGGCAGTACCAAAGGGATGTTCAGTTGTGGGGGAGGAGGGGAGGAAAGGTTCACACAAGCTCCCCTCTTCCATTTCGTTGTTAGGAACCAGGGAACAGTTGGGAACAGTTGTCTCCTCACCCCAATCTTAGGTAAAAATCTCAGCAAATGCCATTCCAAGATACGCCCCCTAAACTCCACTGCAGTCAGATGCCTGTTCTTGAGCCCATTCCCTCCTGCATAGGAATTCTGGAAACACCACTATGCACTGGACGGGCTGTCTCACTTTCCTACAGTGTTTTTGTTTTTGTTTTTGTTTTAATCATTAATTTGTAATTTATGTCTGCACACACCCCTTCATTTATTTCCCTTTTTAAACAAATTGCTTAATGGCAACTCATTTTTTTAAGGTAGAAATTTTATATTTCACATGGAATAATTAAGTAAAATCCTGAATGCAGATCACCTTTTTCCTTCCATTCCAGAGACTGTGTCTTAATGGGTTGTTATTATCTTTCAAGAAAATTGCAAAATGGAGCATCATCACGGAGTGACCATTCAATCCATTTTCTTGCTCCCCCTAGTGTGGCATTTGTCATTTTTTCCCCTCATGGCTGCCAACAAGCTTTCAATTTCCTGAGTTCCATCAAAACACTCCAGGTGCTTTGGGCTTTTGCTTTCTCTTTTACAGATTGGGTTTATTTACACTGATTCCAAATGTGACAAAAAGCAAACAAACAATTATCTGCACGGTCCAGACATCTCTCCTCTTGTAACTCAAATGAAAGTGGCCTGACAATGTCTCCCAGCCCCTGCACTCTGGCTCTCTCAGCAGGCTCCATGGAGTGTGCTGGCATTGTCCTGGGCCGCTGCCAGCCGGACTGATGAGCCGTAATTGCAAGAATGCAGCTCCCTGCCAGCAATTATACGGGCGTAGTTAAGTTAGATGCATGTGCTCTGTCTAGGTCATCAAGCCACTTTTTGTACGCCTGTATAAAGTTCTAGCCAAGACCTCAAAAATAATGTCCCCTGGTTGAGGAAGGTATAAATAATTTTAGTGATTTAAACAAAACTCTAATTTCTGGGGTTAGCCTTAAACAAAATTGTGAGGAGGCGTTATCTTAGCCCTTTGTTTTCTAGCATCCCCAATTTTTTCTATGTCTTATTTTGACTCTTTCTGGCTTGTCTTTCTATATTATTTCATGTCCTTGGCCAAAAATGCCAAATAGATCTTTACCTAATGCATCAACTTTGATCGGGAGCAAATTTTGGAAGGCTGGTTGAAGAGTATTTTCCCGGTGGGAAAAGTACAAGGATCAATTTGCAATGCCTGCTGTGGCATGTGACATCACTATTTTATAGTGTCCTCTAATCCCACTCTCTCGAAAAGATTCTACAAAAGTGGCCCCTTTCAAATATTTTAAGGTCCTATGTTGGCATGGTGACTTGTCAGATGATGACAAATAGAGAAGATTGGCTTGCTTATTCCAGTTTTCCTTTAATGACTCTTGCTGTACTGCAGAGGCTACAAGGGTAAAAACCACATCTTCCAGACTCCCTTTCATGGAAGGTTGTAGATGTGACAAGGTCCTGTCAGTGAGGTTCACTACTGTGAAACTTGATTTCAGAACTGAATTATCTGGTAAAGAAACGCAGTGCTCAAGAAAGTGATAGTGGCTTGAGTGGATAGTGGCTAGCAAGATGTGATTTGCTAGCAACGAATGTGGGAGCAGTTTCTCGATTCCTGGATCACAGATAAGGTGGAGCCAGCAGTTCCATGTTTCCTGGGTTTGTTTATTTTAGCAGGGTAAAAGCTTCCTGGGCAGGCCAGTCCTGTGGTGTTAATAGGAATTCAATCTTGGTGGTCCATTCTACAGCTGACTTTTGCAGCTTTTTTGCCCATCCTAAGAAACAATTGACTCCCTTAAACTATCTAAAATAATTTCTGCTGTCTGCAAATGTCCCCTGACTGACACAATCTGAAGCATATTAAATCATTATGAAAATAAGACCATGAGAAACACAGAAAAGCAATGAAACTATGAGAGTTGAGTCTTGCCCTTACCTAACCTTGTTCCTAGAACTAACTACCTGTGATAATACTTCCTTGCAATTCACAGACATCTGTCCATCTCTTAGGCTCAATTCAAATTTCACCTTCTCTATGAAGCCTACCCCCCAACCTCCACCCCATCAACTATCATCTGCAAGCAAAAGGAGACTCTCCCTATTCAAATAACATAATATGTTATTATTGAGCACTTTTCCTCCTCACTTGTATATACTGTTTAACTGAGATCTTTGTGAGGCTGCAGAGTCCTCAAAAGTTTGGGTTGTAAAGATACAATTTTGTTGTGTGTGTTGTCTGTGGGGCATCCAAACTCCTTTGCACACACACACACACACACACACACCCTAGCACAGTTACTATTATACAGTATATGCTCAATAATACTGGTTCAATTGGCTCAAAATGATTCAAAATCAGTTTATCCTAAGTTGAAAAGCATCACATGTTGCTCTTGTCACTAAACTATCATAGCTTAATATGGAGAAATTAATCTTTAATGATGGAAATTCGGTTTCAGATTAAACAGAGAAAAATTTTTTAATGTAGATTTGTGTGAGCTGGTGGAGGAGTCACAGACAGAGAAGAGGAGGACTAAAGCATCTTTTAGTCTCTCATGGTCATTTACATTTGTAACCAGCAGCTTGCTGGATCCAAGTGCTGGTTCTTTTGGTGCTGCTTCTACATCTAATAAAGATGGTCTCTTTCTTATTAGATCATAGTCCCAGCACCAATATAGAGGCGTAGTTATGCGTCTGGGCAGTGCAGCTAACCTGCCTGATCCCAGCACCATCACTACCACTTGCTACAATTTGTGATCTCGCATAAGTTATTCAACCATTCTGTGTTTCAGGTTAGTCCTCTATAAAATAGCAATAACAACACCTAACTCATATAAATATATGTCAAGAAAAGTAACAAAAAAGTATGACACGTTAGTTATTATTTATGTAACGATGTTTTTCTTGCCACGAAGATGAGTTCATCGAATGCCATTCATGGAGTTTTAAGACATACAAGGTTCATATTTGTTAATGAACAAACTATAGACAATAATGAGCTAGATTGTTGACTGCCCTACTGTTCACTGATCCTTTTTGACATTGAATCTATAGGTTAAACTTGATTATCCCCCACTTTCTAATAGGCAGAAGAGAAATATGTGTACACATCTATCCATCCAAATTATCCAGGGGACTTTCTAGATCAAATGTCTTTGGAGAAGGTGGGCTGCTATTCTTTGGCCATAAAGAAGAAAAGAGTAGTGCTTGGGGCATAAAAATAGCTGTTGATTGAAGAAATAAATAAACGCTAACAGACAAATGAGTGAGTGAATGAATGAATGAAGAAATTTTCTTTTTAAATTATGCTCTAGAAAGCCACAGGTCTCCAAGAATTTTCCTCAAAGGGTTACTTCAGGGAAGAGCGGGGATGAGGAAGAGAAATGTGAATGATTGGGTGCAGAGTGTTTTTCAAGTTCATGTGTTAAGCATATCTTGCAGAAGAAGAAAGGTTATAAATCTAAAAGTTTGTCAAGCACTGTGCGATAGAATCCCAAGGATTACCCCTCCTGCTCCAATTCTTTAGTTTTGCCAAGGGACGCTTTCTCTGGATGTTTTAGTATTAATTCTGCCCAGTTATAATGGAGGCAAAATGCCAACTTTGTTCACATTGATCAAATTGATTGCTAAATTCACACTATTGGCTTCTTGTAGCGTCAGATTTGCCAGCCTGGGGGCAGTAACAATTCTTCTGTTGCATCCAAAAGGGAAGTAAATAATGGAGTCTGGTTTAGACCTGAGAGCAAGAAGGGAGGCACTTGCAGACCCAAATACTGAGTGGAAAGTTGCTGAATCTGAGAAGCATTAATACAGATCTTGTCCCTTTTCAAACCCCTTGCCCAAGGAGATGACCACGGGTTGTCTAGAACTCTCACTGTGCTGCTTCTCAGCTGAGGGCCATTTGTATGTGTTTTTCCAATTGACAATTCAAAAGGTCAGAAAAAGATTGGATCAACTTAAACTTTACAGCAGCAAGATTGCAATGAGCTCTATGTGTCTGCCTTTATTATTATCTCAGTGGTTGAAAATGCCCCTCTGTGTTCACCTGCCCTAGGAAGGATGAGAGGAATAATGCAGTCTTTAATTTCAGATCTTACTTTAAGTCCATCCTGCTGTGATTCCTTTTCCTGTGGAAAAAAACGCGATTTGATGACTTTTGACATTGACTAACCAGTAGAGTGTGGCTGTTTTTGATGTTAAAATAGCCCCTCACCCCTGATGCTGCTACTTCCAGGTTTGTATAACCAGATTGTATCAACACCTTGCTCGTAATTATTTGCATAACCTGCAACACTTTGAAGAACTACTGGTTTGCAGCACGCTTAAAAAATAACCAGGCTCTGCAAAATTGAACTAAATATTTGTTGAAATGTTGTGTGGATTTTTTTGTTTGGTTTGTTTGTTTGTTTTTTGGTGACAATTTTATGGGCTTTTTTTTTTTTTTTTCTGTACAACTGGACTAGAAATTTCTGCAGGGCTGCTTTGTGCAGAATGTCTTCAGATATCCCATTGTATTTTGAATTAGAACTGTAAGGTGGAGGAGAAACATGTTTGGAGAAAGCTTTGGTTTGACTTTGGGGAAGGGAAGGGGACACTTGAGTTCACAGCTCATTCTTAGATTAGGGTGGTTCCATCACCTGCAGTGGCACTAAGCTGGAACCCGTGAGCAGCCTGTTTCTTATTCTACTTTCATATGAATTTGTTTTTACCCAAAATCAGAGAAACAGCTAACATCCTCTGCTTCATCTGTAATACAAAGTTAGAAGGAAAAAGTTTATTTTTTTCCATTTAATTACTTCTTTACATGCATTTATAGTAATTAGACATCAGATGCAGTAGCTAAAGCAATTACTGTATGTCATTTCAGAGAATTACAGTATAAACATACAGTAAATACTCAATAATCCATGACAAGCTACTTAAAAAGTAATAAGGAAATTTAATTTAAAATGTGGGAGCTGAGATGCATGAGGTACTTCTGAATGAAATGCCCACAATTACAAAAGAGAGAATCTAGCTTCGAAAATCCACCAGCATTAATTTACTACCCTTCACAGTGTGGGTCATTAGCTATCTCTATCCAAAACTAATATCAACAATGCATGATAAATAGCCTCTTATAAGATAAAGCCCTCTCCCTCTTTTCCTTCTCTCCCCTTCTCTCCTTTCCCTCCTTTCCTCTCTTTTGCCCTCCCCTCCCCTTTCTCTCTCCTATGCACCTGTACACCTTCCCCCCACACACACTTTATGCCCCAGAGCACACACTGAAAACCCAGGGGACACTTAAAGCCCATTAACCCAAGAGCACAAGAGCTCCACGTGTGATTGTATCACTGTGGCCCTCCTTGACTTTCACTTTTAAAGGTCTTTGCCCATCCCAACACCCCTATATTACGACACACTATAATAAAATTCATAGGGAATTTAGAACTTATTGGACTTGAATTTCAATTTATTCATTGAGGAACCTTGAGCAAGTCACTCAACTTCTCTGTGTCTCACTTACGTTATCCCTAAAACAAAGGTGTAATTATTTATTAGCAAATTGTTTAAGGCACACAGTGACATAAGGTAGCCAAAGCATCTGGTGTCGAGTAGGAACTGGCTGAATGGCTACTGCTAGCATGTTATCTATTTATCTAAATGCAATTAATAAGTTTAGAACATTTACTCTTCTAATTAAACTTTTTCAGCTTGTATAACTTCTTAGAATAATAACTTCGATGTATTTATCAATTGCTTTGTGACATAAATTTGTCCTCCATTCATTAAAAAAGTTTAAGTGTATGTTCTCCCAAAGGATATAAAAAAAACTGAAGAAAAACTCTATGTTCACCATCTTTAATCCCGTATGACTTTATAAATTTCTGTCTTAACTATCCTTACACAATCTTTTAAGACTGTAACATCTTTCCCTCTCCTTGCCTCCTAGGCCCCCCATCCAAGCTCCTTCTCCAGTGTGGTATAAAGAGAAGAGCACAGATGAGAGGGCAATAGATCTGTCTAGTTTTGGAATAATGGCTAAATCTCTGGAAGCTTCCATTTTAAAAAATAGGACAATAATGCCCACTTCACAAACTTGTTATGAGGACCAAATGGGACCATATCATTCATTCATTTATTCATCATATGAATGCCAGTGTGCTGTCTTCTTCCACCTACCAGGGAGCCTTGCATGTGGAAACTAATTTATAAGTGTGAGTTCCTCTATTCCTAGGCACCAATTTGCCTACTTCCCAGATCGACTTTTCCCAAAATATGTTCTATTGAACACTTGTTAACAGAAAATACTGTGCCAGATAGTTTTGGGAAATATTATCCAATTTATCCCTTCTTGTTTATTTCTAGTGTAGTTAGGCATATTTAAGGCTCCAAAAATATCAATAATGGTTAAACAACAATGCTAGGGTTAAGGATATCCTCGTTTTTATTTTGATCATGGACAAATTACCCACCAATTATATTATATTTATTTACATTGCCACTAAAGGTGTAGAAATACCACTTTTACTGATATTATAGATTGTCTCTTCCTAACCCCTCATTTTTCAGATGAATAAAACGAAAGACCAGAGAGGGAACCACTCATAGGACATAGCTTACAAAATGCCTTCAAACAAACCCAGCAGAGATCCTCTGAGGGCAGGTTTCTAAATCTGGAAATATCAGCTGGTGAGATTCAACTAAATGCTATTTGTGATTCCAGATATTTGTTTACATAATCTTTTCAGAAATTCTGTCAAATAGTCACTGATGCCATTTTAAAATTGACAAAGCTGGCTCAGAGAAATTACGACACTTGCTGGCTGCCACACAGCTGTAAGTGTGTTCTCACTGCCTCCTACCTCCTCTACCCTGGTCCACAGGAATCTCATCAGATTTTTTTAGTGCATGCTCTGTTGAACTTTGCAGCTATAGTAGGTAAATGAGAATGGGGCCTCAGGTCACATTTATTAATATAAATAGTCAGTTCTACTATAATGTGGCAAATCATTCAAGAGAAGCATTATCCGCATTAGTCTACGGGGAATAGAGGTAACAAGAAAATTGGTTCTTGGTCTTTATATCATATTACACATGGTAAGATCTCCTCTCTGTCAGGGAAAATTCAGCCAATTGAAAAAGCCAATGCCTATTTCAGAGGTGACTCCCTTCCAGCAGAGGGAGACAATCCCAGAATGGCAGGGTACTGCCTCAGTCACTGAGACACAGGTCACCACCATGTCCTGCTGTCCCCCTCCTGAAAATTGTCCTGGGGCCATCAATCTTGGTAAAAGAAGGGTATGTACCAGTCTCATTTTGCTTTTATCAAAAATTACCCTAGCTTTCACTTTTTAAAGGCACATTGGCTCAAAAATCCTCAAGTTATTTGGAACTGGTAAAAAAAAAAAAAAATGACAGAAATAAGCTCCAAAAGCCTCTCTACTCCATTCCCCAGGGAACTGATACAGAATCACTCTCCACAACACGGTTTCCAGGACTGGGTCCTGTCCTGTTACACATGTACTGAGTAATGGATTTTCCACCATTTCCCTTAGGACAGTACTTCTGAATCCAATTCTCTCTGTCAGAACATTTTTCCCTCACCTTCTATCAGGATTCTTTCTCTCCCTCTCGTTTAAGCATTCTGTCCCATTATTCGTGGTTCTGTCCTCTCTGCCAGGGCAAATAATCACATTCTCCTTCGGCTTCTCTGTCTGTCACCCTGCCACGGCTTCCCTTTGTTGTTCATTTTTATCTGGTGTTTTCATGGCTGGTGACTTTATTTCACTTTTGTAGTAAAGCAAGCCCACCAATCCCTTCATTTGCATAGATCTCAAATGTGTAAAAGATGTTTAAATTCTAGAATCCCCGAATTTGGATTTGTTTGGAGAGCAGCTTTAGAAATAAAGCAATTGCATTCTTTAAATTATGGAAAGAAAGATGAGTATTATGTATTTTCTTTTTTAAAGGAGAATGAAAAGAAAAAAAAGCAAAAGCAGGCTCCTCTTTATTACTTTCAAATGCAAAACTGAGGACAACAAGTGCAGGTATGTTCTTTCCCAGAATAAATGTAGAGAAAAGCTATTCCTCCAGGAAAGATTTGGAAATATTTTCTGAGCTTGCTGAGGTCTTGTGGAGAATTATGATTACAACAAACCTGGGAAATGATTGCTGTTACAGAAAGCCTGTGAAAAGGTTTATTTTATGCCAAAGAGCTTAGTTGATTTGGAATTAAATCAAAAAGAGTCTTTGTGTCTCTGAGGTTGAGCAGTTCCTTGTTTTCTTTTGGCAAAGCATGACGAGGTTCAGCCGACGTGGTCTCCAGCTCTATCACGCTCCTGTTCCTGTGGGCGTCGCGTCAGGTCACATTGTATAAGCAGACATGTTGGCTGTTTGCTATATTTGAGGATTGAAACTATTTTGTCACTACCACAGGACACCCAGTGCAGTATTTTGACAGTCACTTTTAAGTTGTAAGTAAATCCGATGCGTTTTTAAAAATTATTATTCTTATTGTCAACACTTACTAAAGGGTACAGAGAGAACTTACTTTTTTTTTTTTTTTTTTTTCCTCTCTTTCTAAATTTTCTGATGGACTTTGACACTTCATACATTGCAAAAGAATTTCCGGATTTTTTATAAGCCAATATTATCTCATTACATTTTGGTGAGTCTTCATTTACAGACTTTCGGGGCTCTAATTCTCAAAGTTCACCTGAATGCAGAACACATATAATCTAATGTGGCATAATAGCAAGATACAGCCTAGTTAGATTCAAGCACTACATGAGTAACCCTGTATGAATCAAATGCAGTGTGTGGAATAGTTAAGAATTGTTCTTTGTCCAATATTATCATTCTTTCATTTCTCCTTTTCCTTCTTCCTCCTCTTTCTCCTCTTCCTCTTCTAGCTCTTCCTCCAGCTGAGATGAAAATTTGATTTAAAATTGTAGTTTTAAAAATTATATGCAATTATATGATATTTCACTGTTTTCTTTATCTAGTCATCACTATTGTGACAAAAAGTAACATATTACATCCAGAAGCATTTAACTTTCAAAAACTGAAGTAAACATCTATCTGATCAAACTGAAGCCATTGGCCCTGTCTCAAATACAGTACCATTTAGACCCACAAAGTCACTTTAAAAAAAAAAAAAAAAATTCATGACTGAATAGTCCTTGACTATCTTATACCTCATTTTGTTATCTACCAACTAGAATTAAATTTTCTTTTGATAACTACTTAGTAGGGTAATCAAAAGGATCAATGCATTGATAAATAGAAAACATTTTAAAATTATCGAATACCTCATAGTAAAAATTGGGGTGATTTTACATCCACAGATATGTTTTAGAGTACTTTCTAAATTGTTCTATTTTCATACTGGGAAAAAAGTCATACACTATAAACTATTAAGTGCTGTACAACTGCACTGTTAATAGGATAACAAGTATTTGGTAGATGTAGCAGTTTGGTAAGCAATTAAAATTATCAAAAAGACACCTGAATTCAAATGTTTATTGTAGCACAATTCACAATTGCAAAGATGTGGAATCAACCCAAGCACCCATCAATTTATAAGTGGATTAACAAAATGTGGTATATATACACCATGGAGTACTACTCAGCCATAAAAACGATGAATTAATGCCTTTTTCAGCATTTGCTGCAAATTTGGATGGAGCTGGAGACCACTATCCTAAGTATCTCAAGAATGGAAAAACAAACCCCACATGTACTTTCTAATAAATTAGAGCTAACCGATGGGCACACATGTGCACAGAGGGAAGTAAAAACCTTTGGAAATCAAGCAGAGGGGAGGAGGTAGAAGGGGAGGGACAAAAACCTGCCTAATGGGTATAATGAACACCTTTTGGGTTATGGGAACACTCAGAACCCTGACTAAAGCATTACAAAAGCTATCCATGTAACAAAAACATCTGAATCCCCTTAATATTTTGAAATAAAATAAAATTTTTAAAAAGAGAATGTAAGATGATATAATGGTGATAATGTCAACATGGGGAATAACTTTGCATTTGCAAGGTGAAGGAGTCCAAATGTTTGGAGAAGATCTCAGTTTTTGCAGTGGGTAATTTAACTCTAAAATTAACTTTTTCTCATTTTAGAAAGATGGGTTTCCAGATAAGAAAATTATAGAAAACTTCACATTTCATTACTTACAACCTTATATAATACATCAAATATAGGTTCAGGTTCCCCTTCCCTGTGGGAATGAGTTTGGGGATACAAAGAAAATACAGCGTGGGCCAAGAGCACAAAGCACTTTACTGGTGCATCTTTGTTTTCTCAGAAAACACTAGGTTTTAGCCACTGAATAACTAATGTCCATTTGCCATGAAGGAAATTATAATTGATCTAATTTAGATATTTTGTCTAGGATTTGCTCATTCTTTTTTATTTTTATTTATTTTTTCTTTTTTTGGCTCAGAGAGAAGCAGGATTTGCTCACACGTATGTCCTGTGTGGCTCACGAATGTATTCATATGTCAACACAAGTTACACTACTGCATTGGGAAAGCAGGGAGGACTGACTGACTTTCTCATTCCTGACTTAGATTGTAAAAACAAAAATTCACAAGAATTGTGCATATAATAATTGGGTTTCAAATAGTTTACCTATCCTAAAGTTATATTTAGTAGTTGAATATATGGATATAAAACTTAAATTAATCACATTTAATTCAAATGAAGTTATAGAATTTACATGCTTGTAGTTAATATTTTATCTAAAAATATTTTGTGCTTTCTTTCAAGAAACTGTGTGTGTATAGGTGTGTGTATTTCTTTAATGTTTTTTTAATCAAGAGACTGAATATATATTCTGGCAATTATGAGACATGCATTCTAATTATTATCACATAGTTATTCTTTCAGTAAATCAGAGCTCTAATTATAGGCAGAAAAAATGCATTCAATATTGTGGAATATTTATGCAAAATACCACTCTTAGCACTTATCAGCTAAACTCTAATGCCTTGTAGAGCTTATACAGCAATTTTCAAAAGAATATTATCCAGTTTGGCCTTTCCTTTCTTGTTCAATATGTATAATGCCTGATGAGAGTACAATTTCATTTTCAAAAACTGTAACTCTCTACTGGCAATTAGTATAATTCTACCATCTGCATTCTTTAAGAAAAAAAGTTTACAAGTCTTATTCCATGAGCAATCACTTTTCTCTTAAACATCTCTGGCTTTTCTGGACAAGATACTCACATGTCTACTTAATCACAAACTTTATTGTGCTCTTGAGAGTTAAGGACATTTTATGTTTTCTCCAGAGAGAATTTACACAATTTATTTCTTCTATATAATATGTTTTAAAAACAGAAAAATCCAAGTAGCAATACT
Organism: Eulemur rufifrons; assembly: GCF_041146395.1. Classification (NCBI taxonomy): domain Eukaryota; kingdom Metazoa; phylum Chordata; class Mammalia; order Primates; family Lemuridae; genus Eulemur; species Eulemur rufifrons. The sequence continues at coordinate 20,889,129 of NC_090992.1, forward strand.
CATTTCTAAATTATTTCACTAGATCATTTCCCATTTTCCCCCCTTGAAAATATGTCAAATTGTATAGCTGGACACACCAGCTCCATTGTTAAAATAAGACGTCTTAATTGTGTAAAGACTATTACTGGATAGATTCTATATGTCTCCACAAAAAGTTTTCAAGTATAATTTCTGACTTCTAGAATATTCTCAGAAAGCAATGAAGTAACACATTCTTATTCTCTCTATATGCATGTGTATGCACACAGACACACACAGGATTTGTAAACCCAAATGTTTTAGGCTGTGTTTATATATACTAACTATAAATTTTGGCAACATGAGTGATTCCACTAGTGTCTACAAGGATAGAGTAATGAGAGTGCTAGTTAATCATTTAGGGGATAGTAAAAAATGCATTTGGTACCACTTTCTCTTCTACTTCATCCTTCTTTACTTAAGATTGAATTTATAACTTCAAAATCCCCTTACACCTTCCTTATCAAATACATGGGTTTAAAAAATTATTGGCCAACTAAGTTTTAGCAATTACTTATAAAAACAAATTAAACACAGGCCACATTTTTTCATTTGAAGATATTTATTTTATGTAAATGTTGAGAAAAGACTCAGCTCAGATTATATCTAATCAAATAAAAAGCCATTTAAGGGCAAGAGGTGAAGTTATAATTGCTCTGGGAGCAGTGATGTTGAGTTCTCTGGCTTTTGTAGATTTACATTCTAAGCCATGATGCTGAGTTAACAGTTTTGCTTTGGGATGAATATATAAACACCTGTAAGATGAGGATTTCAACCTTTCTCAGGATCATATTAGAAATGAATTGAGGCTTAGAATGCAATTACAATATTAAGTCCCAAACCACTGTATAGTTAGAAATTGTTAGAAAAGATTGTCAATTTTCTCTGCGGGCTCTGGGCCAATTTCTGTAGGAGACTCAAAAAGTCTGTATCGTCCATCCTGTTTGAAGGTAAATTTGCTGACAGGGCGATTTTCCAGAGCCAATTTGTCAACATCAGAGACACTGGGTTACTTTCATTGATTGGTATGGTGTGGGGTGACAGTGCTTTGGTTCTATACTTCCATGAATATCCTGGGGGCACAGAAAAGATACATCACAGTAGCTATCTTTTGTATGTGAGTGTGTCTGGTCTCTAATACACAGATGCATCAAAACCTTTAATGTCAGCAGCTGAGTAATTGTGCAATATATTCCAAGGGACTCTCAGAATTCATTTGTCAAGCACATGGGGACTTTTTCAGCTGAACAGGTTTCCTTGTATTTACGAGAGAGCTTGCAAAAAGTACTCTGACTTGAGAGGTTGTCCTCTACTAAAAATTCATTATCCCCCAATACTAACTGTATTGACCTTCAAGTATCCTTCTGTCTTCCTATTTCTGAATCAATCAAATGCAACTTCATGTTGTACATATTAGCAAAATAAAAATTATAACAATACTAAAAACACCTCACAAGTAATGAAGCCTTCAATTAAATTCCAAATACTTGCTGAATACCTGCTACTTACACAGCACAATGTGGAATACAAAAATATACATGACCAATTTGCTGTCTTCCTGTAGCTTTAAGTTAAAGTTGGGAAGGAAGCCACAAAGACATCCCTCTTACATTATGTAAAATTGTACAGCTCAGTGGGAAGATAGGGATTGACTCTCAAAAATAATTTGATTACACTTATTTCTAAGAAAGTAAAATGTATCATTTATTTCATACAAATAGTACCGGCAGGATAGTGATATTCCCGAGAAAGAATTATTACCACTCTTATTATAAAAGTGGTAACTAAAGCACAAGACATAAAATTTTACTTAAGTAACTAAATTTTTCTTTGCCTTAGTTTCCACCCCTATAATCTGGGTCCAATAACAGTACCCACTTTGTAGGGTTGTTATTAGAATTAAATGAGATGTATCTATAGACATAAATATGTATACATATATGAATATAATGTATAACTACTTAGAACACTTAGAAGTGCCTAGCACAATAATGCCCCTTAATTTTATATTGATGAGGGCCCTAACCAGAAACACATTTTAATTTTCCTAAGCTTGTATACACTCAGAGTTCACTGTATTTCTAATATTTATTCACATATGCTTTAATCACCAGAGGGAGACACTTACCAGCTTGATAAGTTCTCACCCATTTACTTGGTCTGTTCTCTGCCTCAATTTCTTCCTCTCTTTCTCTGTCATTCGAGATTCCATTTGAAATGCGACAGATGAGAAGGTCCATTGTAGAAAACTCAGTTACACAGAGAAATGTTCAACTTATTTTTATGTGATTTTATTTTAACCAAATGCTAAATCCTTTATGCAACTATATATGGAGATTATGTTCTGACCAATAAAAATATATGCATTGTCGACTCATAACCACAGGTGCTGGCAGAAATCATAAATCTTATTTTACAGATTGAGTGTCTAAGAGAGATAGAAAGCGAGAAAGATTAAGTGAATTGCCTAAGGTCACAAGCTAAAGCTGTCTCCTGGTAAGGTTTCTTAATTCTGCTTTTTGTTCCTGCAATCATTCAGTCCATTTTGATGTTGGAAACTGTGGAGTCAGATTCTTTATCTCCTAAACTACATCTTCAGGCAGTATGAGATTTTGACAGATGACAAGACCATGTTTGAAGTGATAGCTCTCTTTCTTGGATAGTGCAAAGAAATGGAAAAAAAGGTGGAGTTTCCATTAGATTCCATGGTCAAATATCTAAGAAGTACTACATAGCAAAAAAGTTTATTGAAATTTAGAAATTAAGAAAAATTATGAAATTTGGTCGGATTAAATAATTTAAATGACTTAACTTCAAACTTTGCATGTTTTATTATCAGTGGGTCATATTTAAGAACTAATATTAAAATATCAATACATGCTGGGTGTGTTGGCATACACCTAGAGTACCAGCTACTCAGGAGGCTGAGGCAGGAGGACTGTTTGAGCCCAGGAGTTCAAGGCCAGCCTGGACAACATAGTGAGACCCTATCTCTTAAAAAAAAAAAAAACCTCAATATACATCTTTATATTTGTATAAAATCTTGTATATTATTATGCTTTGAGCTCATATTCTGTTGTGCCTTTTAGGGTGAGTTGGTAGCTGATACATACTTTAATATAATTTCATAGCAATCAATCCAGGCTTTCTTGTTTGAATACACTATACCCTCTAGCCAAAGAGCAAGGCTTCTCTAGCCAAAGCCTAATAATGATGATGATTATATTGCTACGTGTTTGTAACCCTTTGCATTTTACAAAGCACTTTTACATAATTTATCTTATTTGGCCTCCATAATTGCATGAGTTGCTTTTATGTTATTCCCATTTTAAAAACAGACTCACAGGCTCTTGGAGGTTAATTATCTTGCCTAAGGCTTCCCAAGTAGTTATTCTTATTTACCATGGAGGAAGCAATTATTTAATCAAATCTAAAAGACCATCAACATGAGACCCACCATCATTTTATATTTTCACCAAGAAACAAATCTATTATAACTGTAAAATCATATCAATTTTACAGTCTATCTCAATTTCAGTGATGTTTAAAATGTTTTAAAATGTACATCTAAAACAGATGCAATATGGTCAGTTATGCACAGTCGATCCAGTATTCTTGTTCTTTGCTACCAGACTTCTCTAAAAAGTGATCTCTATGGACCACTTTCCTCTTCTTGTACTTTATTCATACTAATCATCCTAAAATCTGGCACCGGCCATTCTCAGACCTCTCTTATTAATGGTTACCAATGCCCCAGAAACAAAGCTAAGTATGTATATGTGTGTGGGTACATCTATATAATTTCCAAAATTAAACCTTCAACTTTAATCTCATCGTCTGGTTCTGTTTGCCTTATCATGCCTCACTTTTTCAACTTTCAACTTTCTTGAAGGGCCTTTTTTCATTGCAAACTCAATATTTCTAAAACAAAAGTCATTCTCTTTCTCTGAATAACAGCATTAACAATAACAACAGCAAAAAGCAAGCAAAATAACAAAGTTCCTTTGTTTCTTGTCTATTTTATAAATGATATAACATTTTCTCACTTGGTCTGTTTCGAAGCCAAGGGATAATGCTTTTATTAAAGATAAGACAAAAACTTATCTCCAGTGGGGTCATTCTGGAAAACAAACTGTCGGCATTGATTTATATGCACATATTCACTGTGGGTCTAAGTTTTTCCCAGAATTGGGCATTGGGAATTTTTTGCAATGTGTCAACATCATATCTAGGTGAATCAATCCTGTAGTTAGAGAAACACAGAAACTCCTCTCCATTGATCCTAAGTCCCAATTAAATGGATGTAAGAAAATCTATTATAACCAAAAGGGTTGATTTGTTATTTCTATGTTTATATAGTTTTATAGGTCACAGAAAACGACCTAATATAGGTCCTCCTCCACCATGCATAGCGTGTAGTTAACCACACCATTATTTACTTATTTTCTTGTCTCACTTGTCACTTTATGTATTTAATTGTTCTTTGTATTTCTCCTTTTTAAAATGTTTCATAGTGGCCGAATACATGACTGTTTCTCAGTCACCTTTGTATCCCAGCACCTAAAATAATCCCTGATGTTCAAAAGGCATTCAAAATTCTATTGTGTATTTCATTAAAACCTCTAGTGTAAGAAGGAATTATAGTGACGACTGGATAGCAAAAAGGAAAACAACACATTTATCACTATCATATCTTCAATATATTGTAAAACTTTTCATTCCATTGTTGGTAGTTAATACCAGTATATGGTATGTCTCTAGATGGCTTTGAAATGCAATATCTAAAATCTCAAATTTTGAGAAATAAATGAGATATTTTTCTTTCTGAGAACTCATTGTTGCTGATTATAACCTACAAAGCATGACTGGCAATTTAGCATTAGTAATGTGTTTTCCTATAACTCATATAGCTATAATGCCACAACACCTGTTCAAAATTATCAAGTTTCTTTTACTTCCAACTTTTAATATTGTACTGTATCTCTATTAAATTTTAAATTTTAATATTTTATACATTTGGGGTTTGCTGGATATACTTTTTTCTACTTATTATTTTTACTGGTAACATCAGTGTTCAGCAAATTAAGGTTTGCTAAATAGAGTTACATCATATTAATAAGCCCAAATCTCTTGGTCCTGATGTTTAATTCATTGCTTTTATTAGTATATTTCCAAGAAAAAGATTTAATTTATACATATTAAACTCTATCACATAGTGTCTTACTCAGAAAATCTTTCATTAACTCTATTCCCCAGTAATGAATATTTTACCAATTTATCATGTGAAACATCCCTGGACATTTTCACTTAGATAATCATTTGAGAAATGTTGTCAACTGTACCAAAAATAAAAATCAAAAACAAAATAAAATAAAAAAGCAAAAAGCATTACCCTTCTGTTAGAAAATTCAATTCTTGTGCTCTTAGGGAGTCCATTTAATTCACTTAAACACTGTGTTTCCTAATAAGTATTTAGAAATTTAGGGGGTTATAATACAGCTTTTCCATTACATGTGATTATTTACTAGAAGTATCTCCTTTAGTGAATAAAGGAATATTTGGGTTGCATGGAATGGAAGCCTTAATTATGGTCCATGGGCGAGCAAACTTTAACTTCTCATAAAACACTTCCACGGAGATATACTTGCTCTTACGGTCTATCTAGTACTCCTGTCTTGTAGTTTCAATATCTTCCTAGTAATGAGCTATAAAGAGGAAAGAAAATGGCTAAACTATTGCACCATTTGTTTCAAATATTTGATGCTACCCAACTGCATGTGGCACTTCTTTTAGCACTGGGATGTGAGGAGGAGGAAACAGCTTGTTTTACAGGAGGTACCAGGTATAGGCTGGTCATGTGATGTATAAAATCCAAATACAGAACTTGGATCCCAAGCCTAGCAGGGCCCGAAAGATTGATATAGCTAACAACTACCACAATATTTTATTAATAAATTGGCTATTGATTAAAATCACACATTAGAAATCTTGATTCATTTTCCAAAGTTATGTTTAGCATATGCATTGGTGGCTGGGAAGACTTAATGTGACCAAAGCCATGTTCTCAGCAGGAAAAAACTCAGATTCAGCTTTACAGGGAACTAGTTCAGCTTTGGGGAGACTTCCTAGAAGACAATACAAGTCTTCATGAGTTAGATTTTCCGTATATTCATAACCATAAATCATAATCTTATAGTAAATAAAAAACAAAAGGAAATTGAGGTGGTAGAGCCATTGTGTGTGTATTTGTGTGTGAGTGTTGTATATTTTTCTCATAACCCTCAAACTTACTGTCTTTCCCTTCCATATCCTCCTTTCTCTCATTATTTATGTGCATGCTCTATATTGAAAGCTCCTATGGGAAATGCAAGAGGAAATCAAGAATTGTCAAAAACAGATCAATGTAAATTGAGCAGTTATTATACAACATGATGAAAATGAGATTGTATCCTAAATTTCTATTAGCCAGTAGAAGAGTTCTAATATTTACATTAAACCCAGAATAATCAAGTTCCATGGTGGCAGGAACTATAACTTTGTTCTGTGCCAAATACCCTACCTGGCTTACAGTAGACAGTAAGTGGACAAATGAAGGAAAAGTTGGCAAAATGAGAGATGAAAAATGGTTTGCTTAGATTGGTTTGAGGGACCCTATTTAAAGGGGGATGATTATTTCAGTTCAGAGAAGTATTTATGGAGCACTAATATACACTGGGAACCATACCCAAACCTATGTTAATTATGAGTAAGCATGGCCTCTTGTGGAACTTGTACTCTATGGTGGAAGCAAATGCAACCATTTACCTTCAATTTATTTTTGTCAGAGTTATGACACAGACATGCGGTTGCCATGAATGTAAATAATTAATGAAGCCCAATCTATCTCAGGCGGGGACAACATGAGGAATGGTAACTAGGAAAAAGCATACTAAAAGATTTTTTGAAGTGAGATGTTAGGGAAGGTGTTCCCTAACATTGAAATTTTAAGCTAAAGCTGAAGGGTTAAAAAAATGTCACTTATTCAAAAGTCTTCCCTAACATCTCCTTTATCCAAATGTGTAAACATCTCTTATTTTTCCTGGTGTAGGGTTTGTTTTCTCCATTGCCCTTATAATGGCTAATTAAAAATAAATAAATAATTTCTACTTTCTTCACTAGACTGTAAGCCTATGAAGGCACTGGCCATGTTAGTGTTATACACTGTATTTTTGTTTGTTTTCTTTTTGGTGGAGTGAGTAGACTCCAATATATACTATTTTATGCCCTGTGCCTAGCAGTGAATCGGTGCCCCACTAATACCGATAGGCAGGTCAGAGGGATGCATGAAGGGAGGGAAGGAGGAAAGAAGGGGATGCAATTTAAGCAAGGGATCGAAAGAAATTTTTCGGAGGAACTTGGCCATGGTGATAAGATTTTGGCAAGATTGCGGTAAAAGCCGAATCATGCCATAAACTCCATATAACCTTAAATATAGAATCTCAGTGAGAATTTGTTGGCTCTATTCAAATAAGAAAAAAGAGGAAAAATGCAAGTGTCTTGAAAAGAAGATTTGATCTGAGATTAAACTGATGAGTATAAACCTGGCTGCGTGGCTTGGTCAACGGACTGAACATCTCTGCTATATCTCTGCTACCATCCAGAGAATGATGAAGCTCCCACATCCCTCCCAGGATGGTGGGGAAAATGACAGAGATGGCATGAAGGAAGTCCTGCCACGTGAGATTAGGCTGTGGTCTGTAGGGAGAGAATAAAGAAGGACAACTGTGTGGAAACCACAAGGAGAAAGATTTTTGCTTGCTATAAGCAAGAAACTTCTAGTAACCTGAGGCACACTGATGGATTGGGTTGCCTCAGAGGTAGAGCCCTATCACCTGAGTTATTGGGACTTTGGCTGGCAGACCACTGAGAATATTTTAAAATGGGTCATATGAACCAAGAAGGAATTGCTTAGATGATCCACAAGTTCTCTACCATTTCCTAAGATTGCATTATTGTGCCAACTTTTGATATGCATAGTAATAATACATGAAATAATTGTGCACATGAACAATGTCTTGTCTATCTAAAATACCAACAACTGGGGACACTTAGCAATTTTAGAGTAAAATTATTCAGGAAGATAAACCTAAAGTTGTATTTTGAATTATCAAAGAAAGATGAAACTCAATGTGGTATATTTTGTATTTTATAATATGTTAATAGTTAGAAGAATCATTTCATTTTAATCAGAATACTCAAATGAATAGAGCAGTACCTTTTACTATTCCAGGTTAGCAGGAATTTGGTGATTATAAAGATATTCCTAATATTCATATTTTAGAACTTAAAACATCACAAGATGGTATGTGTTCCAATGCTGATTATATGATGACCTAAATCTGATTTTAGATCATCAGTTTTTATAAATGTTACTTAAAGATTATTCAATTGTAGTTGTTTATCTTTAATAACTATATTTAAACTTTCAACTTTGACCAAAAAATGCTTTCATTGGGCAAAATAGTTTATAAACATTCTTAAATGATTACTTCACTTAAAGAATAATGAAATTTTCAATTTTTTCTTGTATAATAAGATCACTTTTTTTGTAGTTCTAACCTTTAATCTCCATGACAATAAAATTAAAAGAAAAGGGTACAAGAGAGTCTAAACATTGAAAAGAACTCACAGCATATTAATAATCATTTTAAAATCAAGTACAACAATGAAAAGCTAGAATTACTAGTATTCTGTGTATTATTAGCTAGGTATGCTATACAGGATAACTATCAGTAATGGAGATATGTATACACATATCTATCTATCTATATATACACACATATGGAAAATATATATATATATTCCAAACAATTAGACATTTTCTGGAATAAAAGATATATGCCATGTCATCTTTTTGTTTGTTAAAAATAAAATCCAAGTGCCTTAATTATCAATAGCAGCTGTAAAATGACTAATTGCTATGACAGTATATCATACACTAGTCTAAAGGTACAATTGAATCATATGCTTTGGTAAAGAACTTAAGAAAAATACTTTCTAAGTCCATGAAAATAATATTATGTTCATGACATACAGTATTTTATTTTTATAGAGTTTGTAAGTAAATAAGACAAGCAGAAGAATATTTTGAAGTTAATTCAAGAGGAATTATAATGGGGGGACAATATAGTTCTGCAAAAATAACAAGTTTTATTATTTGTTCTTTGGAAAAATTAACTTAAGTGTAGGGGTTTGTTCTACTAATTGTCACTGAATTTTAAAGAGCACTTATTTTCTGTTTTTCAGAAGACATGAAAAATGAAAATAAAAGTGGTTCTCTTCAACTTGTAGATGAAATTATAACTAGGTATTTTCCTATTAAAACAAAACTTTAATAAGAATAGAATGTTAAGGATTATTACTAATCAGAGGAACAAGCCAAGCATGCTTAAGGCTAAACAACAGCTGATTCTACCACTGATGACATTAAACTTCAGAAAGCTTTTAATTTTTCCTGTGACTAATGAAAGATGTCCAGTCAAATCAGCAACTGTCAAAACCCTAACAAGATTGAAAGTTGGGACTTTTTTTTTATTTGAATTAAAACCTTTATTTGGTTTCTCCATTCACATTTAGGACCACAAAATTTAGTTAGTATTCTTATTACTGTATAAATGAACCACTTCATTTTTAATGGCATCTGCCTGTGCCAAAATATAGCACATACCATGCCACAATTCCCTGACCTACTATTAAAGTGATGAACTGCATTCTTTTATACTCAGCTATCTCCATGAAAAATCTTTCTTTTCCTGACAAAGACAAAAGGTTAGACCAGATATACAACATCAGAGGAGCATTATCTTGTCAAGTGGCTGGAATACATTAATACAGGGAGGAACCCTTCAGTTAAAATTTTAAGGATGGTTGAAGGAAAATCTTTATACCTGCTATTTATATTACTCTTGCCACATGGAAAAAAAAATAAGAAGAATAAATCGTGGTGACTAGTCTGAGGCATACTGGAAGAAGTCCAATTTAATTAGGAAAAAACACTGCTAACTTGGGGTTTGGGAAAATAGGACTTTGAAACAAGTATAAGCCATTATAAAACCCAGTTTGTGATTAATAAGCAATGAATTCTCCCCTGACAGATATGCACTGTTGGTTATTTATTGAAGTTTCTTAGTTTACGCTCTACATAGCATTCTCTTCGTTTTTAAAGAGTAAGTGTAAAACTCTTTTCCTTGTTTATATCCGTGTTCATTTTCCTCTTAACAAGATACATAACAATGAGACCGGGGATGCTTGTGGTTGAAATGTCTTCAGCTACAAGTCTTGGATAATTGCCTCCATCTTTGCTTTGTATTAGTGTTTACCCTAGCCAGAAAGAGCCAGAATAATTAATATGGGCTGACTCAGAGGTGTCCTTTGTAACGCATGGAATTTCAGCATGAAGAATATATGGGTGACAGGAAGTATCAGTGGGTGTAGCTAGACCTGCTGTGTAGAAGACTATACGAAAACCCAGGCTTGGGCACAAAACTAAAACACTAATTTCTTAGCCAAAGCAGAACTGCATTCCGATGTGGCTGCTTTGTGGATTAGTTCAGGTTTAAGATGGGTGTAGTTATGTTTTAGAAATTGTGATTTTATCTCTAATATTTTTAAAATAATTCTATATACTTGGAAGCATTGAATATTGGAATACACAGAGACCCAACCTTGGCCTTTGGGTTTCTCAGACATTAGAGGCAATTATTAATTTCTACATTGACTCTGTTATCCATTCATTCAACAAATATGTGTTGAGCACACTGTGTACTGGTGATTTAACAAGCAATAATAATAAAACATAAATGCTGCTATAGGAAAAATATATGAAACATATTTGTATTCTGGGCATGGGAAGGTGGTTTGGGAAGGCCTGCAGAAGGACGTGCATTAAGATGTCATAGGACCCAGCCAAACAGAGCACATATGGCGGAGAGTACAAGGTGTACAAAGGCAGAAAGGCCAAAAAAAAAAGGCATCTTTAAAAAACTAAAATAAGTTCAATAAGGCTAGAACTTTGTGGGTTTTTTTTTTTTTTTCCATTTTATGTGAACATAAAGTAAATAAATGTACACTCTTTTGCCAACTTGTTTATGTGATGATGGGAATAAGACCACCCTTGCTGTGGCCGTGGGAGGAAAGGAGGTGAAGGAATGCTGCCTGAGCAGGAGCTGCATATAAGGGCAGAAGTTAACTGCCTAGTTGGGGGACACTCCAGCGATCTGGGAGTACAGCAAAGCAGACTCCCACCTTAAAGCCTGAGGGGCCTCCTGCCTAAAAAGCAGCGGAACGGCCTGACATGAAAGCCACCCACGGCTGTAGAGGAAGATTGCAAAATGTCAGCCCGGGAGAAGGGATGTCAGGCTCCAATTCTTAAAAACATCAGGCTAAGTTCCTTCCCTCCCCTTTCTCAGTAGAATGCCTCAGTTAATGGGAAGCTAACCTCCCGGTAAGAAGTACTAATCTCTTTATTCCTCAATCGAATGGGCCATAGCTGCTGAGTTCAGAGATACTATCTATGCATACCTTAAGGCGTAGTTGTGCTTAGTAACGAGCTATGTGTTCCCGCTTTTATAGATAAAAGAGTAGTTAGCTAAGACATCTTATGACCATTAGGGGAGACTTGAAACTTTTACACATTGTAATCCACGAGCTTTTCACGTGAAATCATTGTAATCTATAGCATGAAAAAGAGAATAAAAACGGGTGCCAGCTTCAGTCAGTACCAACTGGTTCACGGGAATGCTGGTGGTCCCCTGACTTCCCCACACCCTTTCAACTTACTTTTTTGTGTCTGTGTCTTTGTCTCTTCCATCTCTTGCAGCACACACTGCCCAGGGACTCGGTTATATCGGGGGTGTCTCGAACCCCCAACAATATAGAACCAATCTTTTCCTTTCAGTGGGTCCCAATGATAAGGACTCTAAAGATGGCTTTCTGGCATAAATCACATCCCCAAAACACTGAGTAAAATTTCAGGGTTGAGTTTCTTGAAGGTCAGGTGAGAATGATGCTTGTGAAGTAACCTAAGTACAGAATTCTTCTAGATTTAAGAAACATGCTGTCGTGAAAATTTTAAAATAATCTCAAAATTAGAAAATGACAAGTGTATGACCTAGATTCAACAAATATCAGGAATTTGCCACCCTTATTGCTATGGCCTTAATGTTTGTGTCACCCTAAAATTCATATGTCGAAATATTAACATAAGGTGTTGGTATTTGGAGGTGGGGCCTTTGGAAGGTGATTAGATTATGAGGGTAGAGCCCTCATGATTGGAATCGCCACCCTTATAAAACGGACCACAGTGAGGACATGTGAGGATGAAGTGAGAAGGTGCCATTTATGAACCAATACACCAGCCCTCACCAGACACAGAATCTGCTGGTGCCATGATCCTGGACGTCCTGGCCTCCAGAACTGTAAGAAATAAATTTCTACTATTTATAAGATACCAAGTCTGTAGTATTTTTATAGCAGTCCAAATGGACTAAGACACGTACTTTTCTGGGTTTTATTCTGTTTATAAGTTACCCCATCTGTAGTATTTTTTATAGCAGTCCAAATGGACCAAGACACTTATTTTAACAGTTTTTATTTTTTTTATTTTGTGTAGTTGAATTGAAACAGTATAAGCAAATCCTAGTCATGGAATTATTGCTCTTTCCCCATAACACTTTCATTAGACTAAAAACAAACTGGTATTTTAATTTGGTATGTCTAAAAAATGAGTGTTTTCTTAGATATCACATTGATATAAACAAAATTAACATTAATTCCTCAGTGTCAATATTTTCTCTATGCTCAATGTTTTTTTGGGGGGAAGATATTTCTATTCTTTAAAACAAATAACAATAAAACTCAAAAACTTTCCAAACTAATTAAAAAATATCCTCAAAGCACAAACTTTAAAATAAAAAGTTGATGTGTCTGTTTACATAAAAAGTTAGGAACTTCTCTTCTGTCAAGGACATCATACTATTATCTAACACTTGCCACATCTGAAACCACTGAGGTCTAAAACCAGACAAACAAATGAAAAAGCCCAAATTCCCTTCATTGGTGAACTCACACATCAACCCACTGATTTTCTACAAGGGGAAATTTCTCATCAATGATATAATTTCATTTGTTTCATGCAGCTAAGAGAAGGAGAGAATAACTGAGACTTCTAACATAATATTAGCACAGTTACCGTATATTCCGTGTGTTAATTGTTGATTTTAACCTTTTGATGATGTAAAGATGGGAAGAGATCAGAAAGACAGCAAAGTTTACCTTAAAAGTAAGAGAAGGAAGACAAAATGTTATGTAGATAGTGAGGAATTCTGGGTCTCCTAGAAACAAAAGTGGGTGCTGTTGCCTTGGCGCAATTGCCCCACCTGGGAAGAAGGACAAGAGTGGGCCCCAGCCCCCCATCTTGGTCCTACTCCACCTTAATCCTCTCCTGAGTGACCACCATACCTGGGGGAGGAGGGAATACCCTATGAATTGACCAATCATAACTTAGCTTGCCAGCTGCAAAGGAATGCAGAGGATTCTTTAGCCCATGGGCCAAGCAGCCCAGAGTCCAGAGATGGAACTAGAACAACCCGCATGTGTAGTAATGCAACTCCCACCTGTCCAATCAAAGTGGTTCCATGGTGATATCTGAGCCACTAGGGAGGTCCCAATCCAGGCACTATAAAACAAGACACACACCATAACCAAGTCCCTTTTTTTGCGCCCTTCCTTTTGTTTTCCCTTTACTGTGACAATGGGTCTGACTGTCATCTGTGGCATATGTATAATGCTCTGTAAACTCTATCTTGCCCTTGCCCTATAATCCTATCTTTCTCTCCTCAATAAACCTCATTTCGTGCTTGTCTAACTTTGGTGTGTCTGGTCATTCTTCCACCACGGACGTGCCAAGAACTGACATTTCAGACTAAAACCTAACAAAAATGACCTAGCATGATACTTCCAATGCAAATCCAATTTGACTTGTACCTCTGCCCCTTCACAGTGCATTTCTTATGATTAAATAATGAAATGAACAGTGGCAACAGCAAAAATATTGAACTCTTATTTAGCAGTTACTACATGTCACATACCAGTTAAGTGCATTATATGGATTTTCCTATTTAAATTGCACACCAATTATGTGGGGGATATACTGCTATCCCTACCTTTTAGGGAGAAAAACCCTAGCTCACAAAAGTTAGGAAAATAGACAGAGTTTTCACAACCAATAAGAGGTAGAACAAGGTTAGAATACAGATATTTGGTAATATTCCCTGCTCTTTGTTTTTATTTTTTTATGATTATTTTAATAATTTATTTATTTGTTTACTTATTTATTAATAACTAATAAAACTATGTGATTGAAACACCAAAAACATAAACATATATTCTCTGAGAAGAAAAAAACTCATGTTTTTTTTCCAAGTTTATATCCATACCACTATTTTTCCTTTTATTTCAATATTTTTAGAGACTTATGCACACCCAAGCCTGCCTCCATCAGGTTCTATATGGAGCATCCGCAAGTGACTATAACAGCAGAGGGATAAACATCTGTTGTGTGTGTCAGTTCTCTGATATTTGCAGTCATTTGTCGCAATAGCATTAACTTGGCTTGGTGTAGTTTAATTGCATTAATGACTTCAATTTATGGCCTCTCTTTGTCCTTTGGTAGAATACTACCACACTGAAGCTGGGTTGACCTTGTGAATTGCTCTGGTCAATTGGACAATAAAAAATTTGATGCCAGCAGTGCCTTCACAAAGCACATGCATTTTTTTTTTTCCAGAGACAGGGTCTCATTCTGTTACCCAGCCTGAAATGCAGTGGTATCATCATAGCTTTCTGTAACCTTGAACCCTCAAGTCCCTGGGCTCAAGAAATCCTCCTGCTTCAGTGCACACCACCATGCCCAGCTAACTTTTTAAATTTTTTGTGAAAAAAAAAAAATCTCACTATGTTGCCCAGGCAGGTCTTGAAATCCTGACCTCAAGAGATCCTCCCACCTCAGCCTCTCAAAGTGCTGGGATTACAGGTATGAGCCACTGAGCTCAGCCAGTATTTGCATATTTATACCTCTTTTGGACACCTGTTATTGCCATGTCATCATATCTGGATTAGCCTGCTAGAGATGAGAAACCACGTGGGGCAGAGCTGAGGCAACCCAGCTGACATTATCCTAGATGGGTCAACTCCTGACTGACGAATCAAGTGACTACAGATAAACGAGCAGGCCCAAGTTTCCCAGCCATGACTGCAGCAGGTCAGCAGAAACAATCAACCAATTTATAGACCTGTGAGGGGGAAACAAAGGCCATTAAGTTTTGGGTAACTAGCAAGAGCTGACTAATATTAATACAATACATCCAGACTAGTATATTAACTAGTCCCTATTTCATTCAAATAAGCCATTCTGTTTGCTTTTAACTCATATTTGACCCCTAGATTGCTTGAATTCTTTAGGAAAATGTGTTACAGAATGTGTATTTCTGTTGTTTAAAAAGTGCTCAACCTCAAAAAATAAATTTGTTTCAAGTTAGCCTTCATCATAATGAATTTAGTTTAAGCAATTCAAGTATTATTAATAAAACTTCATCTCTATGCCATCAAACCATTTTGTTTGGGACAAATGAACAATCACCACAACTAAAGAAAGATTAGTTATTCCAACAAGTGTGTGAGAAACACAATGATAAATCATTTTAAAGTTTTATCATTAATAAGAATGAACAATGCATGTTTAAAAGGGAAGAGAAGCTATTGAGTTTTTGAGCAATTGAGCCTACTCTAGTTGGAGATGGTTAGCCACTAGATGATGCTTAAGAGAAAACTTGGGACTTAGCGGGGATATTTGTGAATTGATTTTGGAGCTTTGGATTTAAAAGGGATTGCAAAGCTGGGCGCCTATAATCCTAGCACTCTGGGAGACTGAGCTAGGAGGATTGCTTGAGCTCAGGAGTTCAAGACCAGCCTGAGCAAGAGTGAGACCCCGTCTCTACTAAAAATAGAAAAATCAGCTGGGTGTTGTGGTATGCTCCTGTGTTCTGAGCCACTTGGAAGGCTGAGGCAAGAGGATCACTTGAGCCCAAGAATTTGAGGTTGTGGTGAGCTACCATGATGCCACTGCACTCTACACTCTAGCCAGGGTGACAGAGTAGGACTCTGCCTCAAAAAAAAAAAAAAAAAAAAAAGAAAGAAATAAAAAGAAAAAGAAAAAGGATTGCTGAAGGATATTATGTAGCTGAAGAAATAAAGTCAGAGGAGAAAGCATTTTGTCAAACAATCTCATTTACTTAGGTTGTAAAGATGTCCTTTACAACAGTTGTTCTTAACCACTAAAGTTATGCTCTCTCAGAATACTGTAAAAGCTGAAAACTACAAAATGCACATGTGTACATTGTACTGATACAATTTAAAATAGTGTGTAGACCCTTGGTCCACCATGGACAGAACCCAGAACAATAATCTGCCCCTGGTACAGATGCCTTGCTAGGGAAGAGTGTTTCTAACTCACATTCTTTTATAAAATTCAACTTTTTTGAATAGCATATGTCAGCATGAAAACACATACTCTTTTCTGGAGTATGAAATCCATAGTGTATGCAAAGTGGATTTAAAAGGAAGGAAAATTTCTAGTGCTTTTCATATTTTTTCATTAGTTACTTAGAGTTTTCACTGTTTTAGGACCCTGATCTTTGCAATAGGAATGTTATTTTCACATGTCCATACTTTTTCACTCAATGCCTTAATTATAGTCCAAAGGAAATGATGGATAGTGTTTCATTTTCCAAGAATCATATTAAATAACAATGGCAAAATGTCCTCTACTATACTCTTCAGGACAAAAATATGAAAGGTTTGCTTTCACTAATAAAAATAAGATGATCTCAGTTTATTGTCAAAGACTGAGGTCTCACGTGAGTTTGAGTTCATTTAAATATCTTTAAGATTTCACATTCAAAATAAGATGTGTGTGTGTGTGTGTGTGTGTGTACGATTCTCATATGTTGAGGGGTCAGGTCATCTCTTATTTCTTCATGAATCATTGACCTAATCAGCTAATCAGTCTATTCAGTTAAACACTGAAAACCAGTTACACCTTACACTGTACAGCCTAATAATAATTCCTCCTGACATTTATGTGTGAGGCATTGAGTGCTTCAAGGATATCACCCACTCCCATTCAATTCTCACACCAAATTATTAGGTAAGCACAATCATTATCCCCATTTTAAAGAAGAAGAAACTGATGCCTTCCCAATTTAAAAAGCTGGTAAAAAATAGAGTGGGTCAAATCTAGAACTTTAAGCCCATTTTCTAAAAGTGCTTCTGAGAGACAGCTTTCTTAAGTAACAGCTAATAGGTCTGAAATGAATTTCTATAAAAGGATCAGGCATGGGTTAGTGATGAAGTATGCTTTATCTCTATCATCTTTCAGGTTATGGCTAAGATATATATGGAGCTCATGCATCCACAAAGACTAGGTAGGAAGAGACTTCTACAGCCCTGGTTTTGGGGCAGTTGTACCACTCGTCAGTGTATTGACAATCTGTTTTCAGATTTACAATCATTCACTCAATGCTGGGTGATACACAACTATGGCCTGACTATGGGTTACTTAATAGTCACCATGCTAAATGATTGTTCACCATTTTATTTCAGCACCAAGGAGCTTACTTTGCACATAGCAGATTCAAATGTTTGTTAAACCCTAGAACATGGAACAAAAGTTATACAACATGATGTTTGAGCCATGTGGGAATGAAATTGGCAAGATGAGTAAAGGAGCTCAAGAATATGCCACCTGCAAACTTCTTAGAAAGAAATTCATGGACATTAATTTACACAATGAATAGTTTCCTGAAAAGCAGCTTGAAAAATCACACTTTTCACAGTGCAATCATATTTTATATTGATTTACATTATCTACTCAAAACTCTTAGACTTCATCCGAGATTGATCTTCAGTTGGTTCAATCTTCCTTTAATTGAACTTCTCTGCTATTTCCCCTCTAATTCACCTGCCTCATCTTAAGTAGCTAGTGATCTAAAGCAACCACTGCACAGAAAGAATTCCACTACTACTACTATGATGGCTATTAGATAGATATAAAATGTAATGTCTAATAGGAAAAAAATGACCACTTCTCTTTTTCTAATAGCTGATATTTCAATTTTCCATGTTAAATTTTTAAAAGGGGAGATGTACCTCTTTTTCTATAGCAGTAGTCATTTTGGGGAAAACAGTTTGTTTTAGAATAATCACAGTATTGGGTTACCTTGCATTGTAGAAATTATGAATCAACATTGCTCTTTAATGATGACTTTAATTTCACTTCAGATTAATTTCCATACCCTTTTCATTAGTTTTCCTTCTTTTACATGGGAAATATTATTGATTCACAGGAAATTGATTTTTAGTCCAGAAAAATAATAAAAGGCACGACTTTGGAGTCAGGCTGATGAGACAGGCTGACCAAAGTTCAAATCCAAGGTCAGCACTCATTATATTTGTATCTTTGGGCAAATTATTAAACCTTTTGGTCTCTAACCTTAATTAAGAAAAGTGGTACAGTAATAACTCACAGGATCTTTAAGAGAATGGAATACAATAATATGTTAAACCACTTAACCCAAGGTCTGGTACATAGTAGCTGTGTTTTTTTAAATATTATTTTTGTCATTACGTGTTGCATAAACAAATATTGATGTTTTATTCCCATTTCTGATTCAGGCTTTACTCTCTAAGCAAGATTTCTGGCTTTCAGCAAGAAAGTAAAAAAAAAAATTACCTTCAAGTTATTTATTTACTAGATTTAAAATATAATTTTTTATAAATAATGGAACTTGGCTCAATAATACCAAAATAAAATCTAACAATAGGATGTTGATTTTATTTATAACAACCCATGAGGTTGTTGATTCACTCTGTCAACTCAAGCTCTGCATTTGATATGATTATCCTAGAATTTATGATGTTTGTGGGAATTAGACAGTGGGAAGATAAGTGTTGAAAATGCTTTAAAATATGAATTTGCCATAAATTATGAGTAGTACACTGGTACTAAAAGAAAACAATATGTGTCAGAGAATAATTACATCAACAAGTTTGTGAATTGCCTAGAAAGGTAGCACGTAGTTTGGATTTTCAAAGCAAAGTTAACAACAGTAAAAATGTGAATCTGTTCCATATGCCACATATACTGCATAATATATTAAAAATATTTACATATCTATTGTATATACCTATACACCCTTAAAAGAAATATAAACCTCAGTTAAATAAACAATATTTCTCTATGCATCAGTCAAACTTTGTTTCTATTAATTAGTTTACTTATATCTAATTAATAGCCAAGCTTAATCTGTTTCATAGTTTGCTCTTCTAAGGTAAATTCAAAAATAGTTGATTCTTCCAGTTCCCCCTTACTGTGAGCCATATTTAATTTGGTGACTTCATAGGAGGATGATTTCCAAAGGCCAGGATGGCAGGTGTCCAATATGATAATGTCTGTACTCTACTCTGAAGCTGGATGAATACAGAGCTGGAAGAGAAAAACTCAAGTCTGCTAATAGAAATTTACTGTACCAGTCACTCACCAATCAGATTGTCAATCACATCTCATTAGTTTCCTAATTAAATTATAAGTGTAAGACATATGTACAGATCATGCTTTTGAGCTACTAAAATATTATATTCATTTTCTAAAAGGCTAATCTCATTAAATTATTGAACCAAAGAAAAATAAAATTCTGTAGCTGTAATAATTCAAACTTGCCAGCTTCAAGCCATTTTTCAAGTGATAAACATAAGTCTATCAAATAATAACTTTATTATTCTTGGGAGTTTTTTTTTTTTTTTTTTTTTTGGCTGCAGCCATCAAGTTTTAATTACGAAGCATGTATCAAAGATGACAAATAGCCAGTAAAATCAAATGACTATCTTTTGCCCAGTCACCTTTCTTGTTGCTTCCTTTCTCTGATTATCCTTAAGAAAGCAGAATGATTTTTTTTTAAAAAAAATTCAAAGCAAGAAAGAATTAAATACAAATGCCCAGTGAAGAGTGTGATAAAATTTTCAAGTCTATAGGTACAAAAGCTATTTCTACAGCATCCTTGAAAGGTGATTTCTTAAGTGGGAGATAGCTCTGACTTGACAATGGTTCATAAAACTGTTTTGATCAATGGAAACACTGCAATGAGACAATGCTTCCTGGCACTTAGAAAAAAAGTCAGCATATTCATTTTTTTTTTTTTTTTTTGCACATGTAGGGAACACGACCAGAGGCAGAAAGAAAAGTAACTTTTATTTTTCCTGATAAGGTATAAAAAAAGTAGTTACATGGAATAGACTTTGTACTTGCTACTACTAGAATTTCGTACAAAGAAAAGGTGAGATATTTATTAGATGGATTGCATTTAGTGTTACATGCACTGGAAGAATGCAAAAATAATTTTCTAAATTAGAGTAATAGATGAGTCAGTGGGTAAGGAGGGAGAGTTAACGTTGAGGCCAGCAAGAGACCTTGTTATAAAAGTCCCTGTAAACCATGGTCATTGAGGAGAATCTGTGAAGGGTCCATACTTTATTCATAATTCTTCAGTTTTTTACCTAATGTCCTTTTGCTATTCCAGGATCCCACATTTCATTTAGTGGCCGTGTCTCCTTACACTCCTATTAACTATGACAGTGTCTCAGACTTTTCTCAATTTTAATGACCTTGACAATTTTGAGAAATACCAGTCAGCTGTTTTGTAGAACGTCTTCAGTTGGGACTTGTTTGACGTTTTCTTCATGATTAGACTGAGGTTATGGGTTTGGAGGAGGAAGACCACAAAGGTGAAGTGCTGTGATCTGACAGTGTATCAACAGTTCTTACTAGTGACATGAAGAATCGCTTGACCAAGTGTTCACAACTGCCAATTTCTTACCTTCTGCTTTGCCTTGACTAGACTTCAGAAAGGTTCCTCTCCTCTGCACAGATCCCTGAACTTTGTTTCCCCCAAGGGTGGGCGAACACTAATTTGCAAACCATGTCTCCTTTATCAGCTCACCCCAAGACTCCACTGACCACAGCAAGACACATTTCCTATCCAACGGGGCTGATCATGATTCCCCCTCACTTGCCCAGTGCATTACTTCACGAGCACTGTCATAGCAAAACACCATAGACTGAGTGGCTGAAATAGCAATTTATTTTCTCACAGAACTGAAGGGGAGAAGCCCAAGATCAAAGTGTTAGTAGGTTTGGTTTCCTCTGAGGTCTCTCTGGCTTCTTGACGGTTCCGTTCTTCACTGTGTCCTCACGTTGTCTTTCTTTTGTTCATCTCTGTTGTCTCCTTGTGTGTCCAAATTCCCTCTTCTGATAAGGACACCAGTCAGATTGGAAAAGTGCCCACCCATAACCCCTCATTTAACCTCTTTAGAGGCCCTGTCTCCAAATGCAGTCACATTAGGAAATACTGTAGTCCTTCCTTATCAGCGCTTTCTACGGTCTCAGTTAACCTCAATTTCAGTTAACTGCCGTCAACCTCGGAAAATCAGAGAGTATGGTACATTAAGATATTTTGAGAGAGAGGCCATATTTGCATAACCATTACAGTATATTGCTATAATTGTTCTATTTTATTATTAGCTTTTATTGCTAATCTCTTACCGTGCCTCATTTATAAATTAACCTTTATCACAGGTATATATTTATAGGAAAAAATATAGTGTATATAGGGTTTGTACCATCCGAGGTTTCAGGCATCCACTGGGGTCTTAGAACATACCCCTGTGGATATGGGAGGACTATTGTACAGGGGGGTTAGGACTTATGAATATGAATATCAGGGGGTGGGAAACAATTCTACTCATAACACACAACTTCCCCTCACTGCTTCTTCTTTCTTACTTTATAAAAGAAAGGCTTTTACTGTTTGATTTTAAGACACTTGCAGATGTCTGACATCAAAGCACGCTCCCTGTTACAATAGTCTTTTTCAATAAAGTTTCTCTGTCTCTTTAAGTCCAGATTTGTTTTTAGTTGACACACTTCTGATGTTGATTTTCACCAAATGGCTGAGGTCAAGTCTGTCAGATTTCTCCACTATAAGCTTCCTCTTCCTCCTTCCCCCTTTTCATGCTGTCCTCTATGGAAAGGAGTCACAAGAAGCATTCAACACTTAAGGAGTGCGGAGTTAGGTACCACCCGCTTCTCGAGAGGGCAGAGTGTTTACATGAATTATTTCAAATTCTTCTGGATGGGAAATTCATCTATCCTCCCCATGCATTAATTTTTCCAAGCATTTATTTGTATCAGTATGGACTCATGTGTCTTTATTTATACTTTGGGTTATAATCCAAAACTGCTTTATTTATTTTATTACTTTGAAACTGATTTATTTTATGTGTTTTTTTTTTTGTTTTGTTTTTTACTGAGCCTATTCTGCTGCTGTATGAAATTGATTTTTAAACCAACACTCTGCTGACTCACGTACACACATGAATCTTAGCCAAATACTGTTCTTATATCATTGATCTGCATATTTGGTGAATCTGGTTGGGACCTGCAACTGCAACTGCTTGCCTCCATGATTGTCTCAAGAGCCAAAGTAATAGTAGGGGAAATCTATAGGTAACCAACTAGTTCCTGATTTTTAACATGATAACAGCTGAGAGCTATGGCTAATGTCACCTTGTCAAAAACAGCATCAAGGGCTCAGAGGTAGCAATGCTTTATCTAGTTTTATCAAGGAAAATGTATATATTAAGTAGCCATTCATTCAACCAGCCTATATGCCCTTCAAACATTTTTACAAACAAGGAATTCTGATAATAATGATCAAGAAGGGCAGAACCATAATAATCTTTCTTCCCCAAAAAGAGCAAAAAAATCTAAATATACATAAAGACTAGCCAAGTCTTGGTAATCCCAACACACAAGGAACTGCTGTATTATTAAAAACAATTCAGTACAAGTGTCTCATACTTTTCTAGAGATATTGATGCACTTCAAATGTAGTTTCAGCAAGTTTAAGAATGTTAGGAATTACTTTTAAATCATAACTCTTCTTTGTACCCTTTTATAATTTCTTCTGTTAATAGTTTGAATGTTGCTAGTAGACAAACCTTCTGAATTTTGCCAAATGTAGGTATGTATTATGGCCTTTGAACTTTTCTCTAAGTCATTAATTCTTAAAGTTTCTATATGGAGATATTTGTTTGTTCATCTGTTTATTTATTAATATCTATTTATTTAAACTAAAAAAATTCCCAACTATGAAAACATATACACTCATGTGTATGAGTCTAGACTAAGGACTGAGGAATGAAGACTTGTAAGGCTTGATCTCCATTATTATAAGTACAGTGAACTCTAGATTATCAGATTTAAATAAGGATACTAATTAGGGAAGTGTTTAGGGACTCTCCCATTTAAAAAAAATAGTATATTTTAAATATAATTGCAATGCAAATGGGACATTGTGGTTTAAGTTTTTGAAGTATCTGTAAATTCTATACCAATAATATTTTTTAAATGACTTTATAAAATAAATTGGAGTGATTCAGCTAATAACTTGTAATCATCAGCATCCTTGATTTCCAAACGGATTCAAGTGGGGATATCTCAATTGAAGATTGGCATCGACTCAGTTACTTTGACCCCCAATTGAACAAATATAACAAATGCAATGTTGCAATTTCCATTGCACAGATGGCACCAGTTTCGAAATCTTGCAAATGTTTGAGGGAGTAACTCTTTGGCCAGTGAGCCAGCCTGACTTAAATATAGCAAGCAAAGCCTTTGTTTTTGGCTAGAGGCACTAAGCCATGATAAGGAGAAATTCTTCTCATTTTTATGACAGGACATGCACTGATGTTTTGACATTTCCATGATTTAGACAATTGGGTTGAAAATAACTACTTCATAAATTCTGGGAATGATAAGGAAAATTGCTCTCAGTTCAGTTTCAGCATTTTTAGATGGCTATATATATTGCAGACTTGTAAAATAAATAGACAAAAAAAAACAGAGAGAAAAGAAAATGAGCATAGTTGGCAGCAAGGATTAATTACTGAAGTTAATTAACTAGTTGTAAATTTATAAAATCCTTTAGGTCTTATATTCTTATGATTGCTTCCTTTTTGGTCTTCTATCGGGTATTGTGTGTGCTGTTACCTTCCAATAAATAGTGTGTAGATCCCTAAAATAAAATAGGAAATATTAAATCATAGTGGTTATAGGGTTTAGGGGACAGATAGAACTGTCTTTCAATTCTTACTCTGATTGTCATACATCAGGGAAACCCTTGGACAAGATATTTAACCAAACAAGTCTATGTACTCATTTTAAAATATAGATTCTAATTTTGACTTTATAGTTTTTGTAACTGGATAATGCATATAACATTTCTAGAATGGCATATGATATAACAATCAGTTTTAGCAGCAGCAACATCAGACACAGTAGTATTGTGTTCCCCAAGCCCCGGGCCACGGACCCATACAGGTCTGTGGCCTGTGAGGAATGGGGCCACACAGCAGGAGGTGAGTGGCGGGAGAGCAAGTGAAGCTTCAGCCATATTTACAGCGAAGCTTCATCTGCATTTACAGCCGCGCCCCCTCGCATCACTGCATAAGCTCCTCCTTCTGTCAGATCAGCAGCGACATTAGATTCTCATAGGAAGGAGAACTCTACTGTATACTGCACGTGCGAGGGATCTAGGTTGCGGCTCCTTATGAGAATTTAATGCCTGATGATGATCTGAGGTGGAGCTCAGGTAGTGATGCTGGTGCTGGGGAGCGGCTGCAAATACAGATTATTACTGGCAGAGCGGTTTGACTACACAATAAATGTAATGTATTTGAATCATCCTGAAACCATCCCCCTTCACCACCCAGTTCTGTGGAAAAATCGTCCTCCATGAAACTGGTCCCTGGTGCCAAGAAGTTTGGGGACCACTGTAGTAGCAGTAATTATTAGTTATTCTAAAAGTTCCCTTTGATCAGGCAGTATTTCGTTAACTATACCTTGACCAAGGGCCTATTCACTCTGATGTTTAGAGAGTGAGAGCAGTTAGATATGTTTGACATCTCCTACTACCCGCCCCCATTGTATTACAAATAAGGAAGACTGTTTAGTATAATATATTCGCCAGGCGTCTAGAACTCTTGCATTGAGTTTTGCAGTACATGTGATTATCTGCCTCTCCAGCCCCTGGCTGTGGACCATAGATTGACCTAGGATGGATTTAAATCAGGGGCCTATTTATTAGATTGTAAGACATTGGTTCTTTTAGCACGGCCTTCATGCAGTCAAAGTAGTTTCTTTTCCACCCATGTGGAAACAAAAAACACACATCCAGCACTGACAGTGGAGTTACTTGTGGTTATTTCAACCTTACAGTTTTGGCTTGGTGACAGTGCTTTTGACTAGACTAAAAGTTATTGAGTCGTTTGGGAGATCTGATTACAACATGCATAATAAATTTTGAACTAAGAAAGAGCTGAAGATAAGTTTTCTTACCCTGGTTCAGACTCTCGGAAATGTGACTTATAAAAGGAGAATAGAAAGAAAAAGGAAAATACGAAGCAATGAAATGCATAATTTTACAGAACTCAATTATGGGAAGTCCCAGGAGAGTCGCCCTGTGGTTCATAAATCTGTCTGCTGTTTTCACTTTTCCATCATGTACGACTTGCTTTTGCTTTATCTGTCTAGAATTAGCCAGCAAAGCATCATAAATATCCTTAGTTAGCAAGTGCTAGCTTTCCTTAGGGAAAGTTCTCTTTCTGATTTTCTTCTCGTTAGTTTGAGGTTTGAATTAACTGTTAGAAAATCAAAACAATTAAGTTATTATTCCTATAATCAACTTCTTTCTCTATGCCTTAATCACTGTAAATTTCTACAGGAATGAATCATTTTAAATATTTTTAACCCTGAAATTTCCCAACTAGACCGATGACATCATTCAAAATTTAGTTAATATAGGGGTTGCCAGGCAAACTGTATTTATCATTCAGATAATATTGTCATATCTATTATCTATTCTTTTAAAACTTTTATAAGAATTTATTGACTCTACCAGATGTGTTACATTGATGGAGCAGAGAATGCATTTTCATATGAACAAGGAATTAACTTAGCCAACTGTGGTCTCTTACCATTTTTATGCATTTCACAGCCTGTGTTCTAATTTTAAATTAGGGTTCTGATGTGTGTATTTATACATAGCCATTCTTGAATCAACCTGTAACTATAAGCCTTTGGGGAGTGATTGTGTTGGAACATCTGGACTCACCACATGTTTTCAGTTGGAACCGAACCATCATTTAGAAGACCTGGATTTTTAAAAGGAAAGATATGGTGATGATATTCTATAGGTGTTCCAGATGATAAGAAATGTAGTCTCAACATATGATTTGGGATTTATTGTAGCAAAGAGGGGTGTAAAAATGATATTTTAAACTGAAGTTGTTTTATAAAAAGTCTTGTCATATGTCTTTCCCTTATTTCACACAATTAAATGTTCTGATCACTGCTTGAAAAAAAAGTACCAAATTGCATTATATGACAATCTAGTTTTTAAAATATTTTCTGTGAAAAGTCAATGATTATTTATATTTAAGAATCTTTGAGATAATGTCAATTTTTAAGCACCCCAAGTCATACTTTGTGTTTATTAAACACATAATAAATATTACATACTCTCTTTTGAGTTGCTAATATAATCTTTAATCACAACTGGAAATTTGCCTTCATTATATAATTGCCTAATGTTTAGTATGTTTTCTTATGATACTTAAAAGAGAATATTGATCTAAGTTTTCTCTTGTTGACACTGAATTAACGTCTTTATTGGAACCCTATGGTTTGTATTTACAATGTATGTATCTGTCAGCAGAAACTAATTAATTGGAATCTGTTACCTTCTAAGAAGAACCTTAAAGCAGTAATATTTGCCTGTGCAGATTAAAGAAAAACACGGGGAGCTAATTTGAACAGAACTTTTCTGAAATGTCAGGAACCCTTTAATCTAATAAGGTTCACACAAGAAAGACTCTTTAATCTCTGGTTTTTACACACTACAAAACTAACAATTCAACTTTTCTCCATATGTGCATGTTCATTGATCATGTTATGTATGTTACTATTATAACACATAGTTTTGGGAAAGTAAATGAATGACACTTTGTTTTAAAATTAGGACTGTTTCCATTTGTGAGTTCACACATATAGTCATGTCATTGTGGTTGCAAATCTACATCACTTTGCCTAGTGGTAAGGTTTCTAAAAGGGTTGTGAATAAAACACATTTTTGTAAGGCTAAATTGATGGCCTTTTATGTGCTTAAATAAAGTTTTAAAAATTTAAATAAAGTTTTTAAAAACCATTTTGACTAGTTTTTTGCGCAAAATACTTTTAAAGCTAATAATAAACTTTGAAGTTTAGCATTTTATTGAATAAACAGATTTGCCTGTACTAGTCCCTGAAACAGGGTGCACCTGTTACTATATTTTTTAAAATGGTTTTGTAATATGTGCATAGAAATATAATTATTTCATAAAAAAGAATGTAGAGATCGAATATTTTTGCCATTGGAAGCTTATGGCTATTTCAGTCTTCTGCAAAGTGATCTTTAAAATGTAGACAGCAAATGACTTCAAAACAGCCAATAAGCATTTTATAATAATGATAGTTCTTAACTTTATTTGGACAGGCTAGTGTGTTTTATTTTTAGATAACGTAAAATACAACAATTACTTCAGTCCAAAAAATTCTTCCTAAGGGTCAACATTGACTGGTGCCTGTAGGGAAGATGAGGAAGCTGCTACTTGCCAGTTCTATGACACTGAGATCAGCAAAGAGCTTTGATTTCCAGGATCCACATCACAATCTAAGAATATTTTTAAGCGAAGTAACTGAAGCAGAAAACTAGCTGGAGGTCCCTCATTACTTATTCTTGCTTGTTATTTCAGAATTTTTCAGTTGTAGCCATTTCTACTCATGCTTCAATATTAATGTCATCATGAAAAGAGCTTGAGATTACAGTCTTTTATTTATATATATATATATATATATATATAATTTCAAAGAAACTGTCCATGATTCTAATGAAAGACTCATGTGATCCCCTAGAAATATCAAAATAAAATTCCTGTAGAAAATCAAGAAGGAACGTTTCAGGAGGCCAATGCTACATCAATGAAAACAAAATCTATTTCAACAAGTTATAAATAATTGATGCAGTATACATGCAGAGGACAGAGTTTAAATCCCTCTCACATAACAAGGAAATGAAATCTTCAGTTTTTATCTATTGTTACATCAGCCAAAGCCTCAAGACTAACTTCACCAAATTTCATCTTAGTTCATATGCTTTGTGACATGAAAACTCAGTAATGTCAAAAATGGTGTACTGATGACTGTGTTAATAATCTGGCATTATTAAAAATTCAGATAAATTTATAATTTGTGACTTAGCTCAACATAAAAACATTGAAAGGAAACTTTTTCCAACTTTCTCCAGTAAAAAAGTTGAAACTCTAAAGAAACTGAGAGCAGGGACATATTCCTGCCTATATCTATTGAGCAACTTTGGGATAATTACTTATGAGTATTATTAATATGATTAATATTACCTATAATTACATAAAGTTCTGTCTGAAATAATTTAAAACTACAAGGTTCTAGAAATCACATTAATTATGAATTTACTCTTATCAGACATTTTTAAAGTTCTCATATAATTGGAAAATCCAGAGAGTTTGGAGAAATGACAGAGTGAGCATAATACTGAATGTTTGTAAATCAAGAAATTAGGCATATTGCTTTGATGTGTATAAATACAAAATTGGTTCCTTTGTGGTATATCAAATAAGAAAATCTAGCTCATGCCTTTATTTGGAGGCAAAGAGATGATTTAACTGAACAATAAATAATTTTAAAACCAAAGTTGAAAAGTTTCAAAACAAAAACACATACTCCATTTTATTGAGCACATGCATTCCTTAAGAAGAAAGGAAAAGTCATATAAGTCATGTGAATCAAAAAATATAAACATTAATATAGTTTTAAAAATCTAAGTAGTTTGTAAGTAACTTTTCTAACTTTGTAACTCCAAGAAATCTTTCCTGCAAGATATTATTTGGGTAATTGCATGTTTAAATTTGGTAATGGAATAAAAAAAACATTTATTTTTCCACTTGATATTCTGCCATTGGGATTTCATTCATGTCTCAGAAATGCTATTCTCCAGACCTTGTTTTCCTGGCAGTCATAAATGAAAGAATATAGAGTTTACTCTGTTTACCAAAAATATTCTGCCTTTTGCAGACTCCTCTCTGCTCTTTCATCATTCCCTTTCATCTTTTGAATAATTTCACATATTGGCATATATTTCCCATCAACATATTCTTGATTTTTTATTGTACCCTAAGAGAGATTCTAAAATGAATTCTTTACATTCATGCCAGTAACCAACTTCCCAAAAGTCCTAAAAAAGTCACCATAGTAATAATTCTTTCCTTCTTTAATTTTCATATCCTCAGTCAATTGAATATTTTACATACACTCCCTATGGACTTAAATCTTTTGTAAGTGAAATTGGAAAATGAAATAAGTCATGCACAGGAACAAGAATCACAGGTCTTCCAATGAATTATGCATTTTTGCATGCAAAAGCTTCTATTCTCACAATACTTCACTGTTAAACGTGTGCTCTTCTAGGATCTGCTTCAATCTTATGCTACATATTTCATTGTAGGTCAGAGTTAAAGCCATTAACTACTAAGTGTCACTCTAATGATTCCAGATTACCACCATTTAAATACTTCATGTAGGGGGAATTTGATTAGGAGCAACTCTTATTAAAATATGGTTAATAGAAAAAGCATCTTAGACACAAAAGGATAAATATATATGTATTAATTTGGATTAATTTAAGTCAAGGTGTCAAGTAAAAAATGGCTTTGTTATTAAATCTATCTAGTGCCTTTAGCTTTGATCCTATACAGCAATGTTATTTTACTTCCAAGTTATTGGGACCCTGAATGGGACAGCAGAATGCAATCCAAGTTTCAAGTGACTAACACTACAAGATGCTCTTATCAAAACCGAGCAGAGTAAAAATTTTCAAACCTGTTGATAATATTACTCCTATATTCTCTATAGACTCATAACATATTTTTAATATGTTTCTGTGATTACAGTTTTCCCAGCAATATCAGCAACATTGAGTAACCTCATCTAAAAGCTAATCTATGTTTTAAAACATGATGACAGGTAAAGATGGGGATGAGTTATAAAAACAAAAGTAATATTTTATTGAATAAAACCTTGAGACTCAAGGATATCATACAGTATATGAATTATCAACATCCTTGCATTTCCTCTTAATCTCACAAACATTTCTCATGTTTCTACTATCTGTTAATTATACGTGTGTGTGTGTGTGTGTGTGTATGTGCATGATAACACCTTCTTAGTAAAGACTATCACAGCGCACCTCTGGGAATTACCCCACACTGTAATGATTTGATCAAACTCTATAAGTTATGTATGTCTCATCATTGGGTCCCCCAAACTAGAAAAGTTGGAAAAAAAAACAAACAAACTACTATGCATATAATCAGCACAACACAGTAACCAGGGAAGGATTATGGCTTATACAAATAATAGTGAATAATTCAGTACATTTAGAAACAATATATATTATGAATTGCATTGCAGATCACAGTTTGAGTTCAAGTTCCCAGCTGTGAACTCAGAGCTCATGGAAATGCAAACAATCATGAAGATTCCTCTTTGGAAAGATTTAGTAGTTGTTCCTTCATTTAATGGCAGTTTTTTGATGAAATTATTTACTTGAAGGAAGACTAATACGAAGGAAAAAAAAACCAAAGCAGTTCGACATAAACCAGGCATATTAAGAAGTACTCGTGGTTTAAAGTGTGTTAAAGTGTAATGATGTCACAAACAGACAAATCTTAACTGCGTCTTACCTGTAGTAGCAGAGTGTCTTGATAGAGTTGAGTGTCGAGAAGATGCAAGTCTCTAAATTAGAAAACAAGGGGGTGTTTGCACTCCCAGTTTGAGCAGAGCTGGAGTGTTCTATGCATAAGTAATAAATTGCCTCGGCAAAGTCGTCCCGACCACAGTGTTCTCGGGCAATAGTTAGAATCGCTACCCGAAAGCTTGCTGCTGCTGCAGCCTTCTGCCTTTGCACAGACACCTAATATATGAGCGTGCCGGAGAGCATCCTTTCTCCCCCTCTGTCTCCCCCTCCTTTTTGCGTGGTCTTTCTTCCTCTGTATCTCTCTCTCTCTCTCTCTCTCACTAACAGAGAGTTATCATTTGGTTTATTCGGCAGACAGTCAAAGAGGACAGGCTGGCAGGCAACTGTGCAGTTCCCCCATGCTGAGGCACATGAATGTGTTGTGAATAAAGACAAAGCCCCCGAACCAGTGCTGCACGTTACTCCCTGAACAAGCACTGCAATGATACTCCGCACTGCAACTCCGCAGGCAGGCAGGCGGCAGGCAAGCTGGCAGGCAGGAAGGTGGACTGCATTTCCCTTGCTCGCCCCGCTAGCAACGTGCATCACAAAGTTTGGCTCAGGACGTTGCCTCTCCTCAAAGGGACCATGTTTTCTGTGGGTAGAAGTTCTTTTATTAACTGTCTGGACACCCCGAGCAAAAGTATTCTGGATAGTTTTCTATTCTGATAAACTTGGAGAACCTAGCTAATCCCCGAGTTGTTGCCAAAGTAACTGGATTTTTCTAACTTTAGAAGATAAAGCTCAGCTATGTTAGGCCCCAAATGAATGTTTTCATGGTAGTGGAAGATGGATCTCTAGTCTGAGTATTCTTGAGGGACTGAGTGAGGAGGGTTTGGGAGGGGTAAGCAGACGAAAAACAAAAAAGAAACATCAGTATCTCACAGGTGTCAGAAATAGAAGCTGAGATAAACTAAAGGGAAATTGATGAACGAGTCTCAAAGAAGATAAGTGCAAAGGAATGAACAGTGCAAATAAATGGAGCTCACTGATTTCTTATAGCTATCATTCAGATTTGATAACAGAAAGTCATCCAATTTATATAGTTCATGTTTGGTTATGGCTTTTGCAAGTATTAATATATAAGTAAACATAGGCTAACATATATCATGTGTTTAGGAAAGATTTAGTAGATAATAGCTTGCAGGTATTTTCTAGGGAAAGTTAGAAAATTTTTTCATATAAGAGAAGCTACAGGAAGTTATTGAACTATGGATATAGAGCTTTGCATATCCCCAAATGTTCGTCCCAATCAATTTATACTATCAGGAAGAGACTTTTTAAAGTACAATAAAAGGCCGGGCGCGGTGGCTCACGCCTGTAATCCTAGCACTCTGGGAGGCCGAGGCGGGTGGATTGCTCAAGGTCAGGAGTTCGAGACCAGCCTGAGCGAGACCCCGTCTCTACTAAAAATAGAAAGACATTATATGGACAACTAAAAATCTATATAGAAAAAATTAGCCGGGCATAGTGGCGCATGCCTGTAGTCCCAGCTACTCGGGAGGCTGAGGCAGTAGGATCGCTTAAGCCGAGGAGTCTGAGGTTGCTGTGAGCTAAGCTGACGCCACGGCACTCACTCTAGCCTGGGCAACAAAGTGAGACTCTGTCTCAACAAAAAAAATAAATAAATAAATAAATAAATAAAAAATAAATAAAGTACAATAAAATAATCTAGGCATTAGTTTTTAGAAAACTAAGTATAAGTTAGGATTAGACTTATTTGTGAATGCCAAAACACCTGAAATGAATAACACCTGGAATAAAATATAAATTTATTTATACTCTTCATGAAAATGAAGTTGGGAGCTCAGTAATTCAAGGCTAGATGAGAGCTCCATGATCATCAGGGACCTAGGTTCCTTGCTGTTCCACCATCCTCAACACAGTCCAAGATAGTTCCTCATGCTGTAGCCATCAAATTGATTTCCAAACTCCAGGAGGAGAGAGGAATGAGGAGAACATGCTCTCTATTTAAAAACATACCCTGAAGTTGAACATGACGTTTCTTTGACTAGAAATTAACCATATGGCCAGAGCTTGCTTTAAATTAGACTGGGAAATAGAGCGTCTATGTGAAATGGCCATTACATGACTAAAAATATGAGGATTCTCTTACTAAAAGAGAAGAAAACAAGAGACCATGGTGGATATAATAGTGTCTGCCATAGTAAGGGTAATGGATATTATAAGTGATATCACATCTGTCCCACCATTATTCCATTGCATGACTGCAATTTATTTTAGGGAATTAATTCCATCTTCATCAGGGGACCCTGTTTAGTCTAAGCTAATAATGGGAATAGCATCATACTTGCAAGTAATTGGTTAATAACCCTGGCCTGAGCCAGTCAGGGTATGGTGTTTACATGGTGACAGTTACCAGCCCAAGAAAGGCATGTTTTCTAACACTGAAGGGAGGGAGAATTATTCACTGTGGAAGAAAGGAGTTAGGATCCAGTTTTAAGGTTAATATAATAATTGGGAGAAAAAGAAAGAGATTAGATACTTGAAGAAATCAAAAAGCTTTTAGATTAACCAGCTCTGGAGCCAACAGTAACTCTGAACCTCTAGTTACGTGCACCAACATGTTGTATCACTTCTTAAGCCACTTTGATATGCTTTTTTGTGAGTAACCAATACATTCTTAACTCTACATGAATAAAGCACTGTTCTTAAGCATTGAGTATCTAATTCCTAGAACCCAGCCTTAATATCTTTTAAAATTCCATGATTCAGTGATATCTATTTTTTAAATTAAGAATAGAAAATATAAAAGGCATAATAAATTTATACTGATTCCAAACTTTCCAACTTTCCATTTATTTATTTGAAATGCTTTAACAATTTAATTTCCATTGGCATTCCATTGGTATTATTAGAAAGCCAATTTGCTGATGAGCCGGGGACATGTCACAAGCTCAATAGATTTAAATAGCTGCTTGTTTTTTCTTATAATTATTATTTCTCAGGATTTAACTAGAATAATAAACTAGCCTGGGTGATTTTTCTCTCACTACAGTCTATAATAATAATTACCGTATTTTAATAGCTAACATTTGCCCATGGGTGTGTTTACTCTGTGCTGATCCTGTTTTAAGTTTTTATAATGTATAAGCTCATGCAACCTTCACAACAGTTTTATGAGGAATATATTATTATTATATTTCTCAACTATGAATTGAGAAATGGAGTCACACAGTTTTAGTCTGTCTTGTGTTGCTATAAAAGAATACCGAGACTGGGTAATTTATAAAGGAAAGAAGTTTATTTAACTCACAGTTTGGCAGGCTTAAAAGTTCAATGGTGTGGCCCTCACTTCTGATGAGGGCTTTTGTGCTGTGTCACAACATGGCAGAAAAGTCAAAGAGGAAGAGGGGAACACCTGAGAGGCATCCCGGTTTTTTAACCACCCAGTCTCATAGGAATTAATCCATTCCCTGGAGAACTAATCCAGTCTTGAGAGAGTGAGAACTCACTGCCATAAGAAAAGCACTAGGTCATTCATGAGGGATCCATCCTCATAATCCAAACACTTCCCACCTCCCAACACCACCACGTTGAGAATCAAATTTCAACATGAATTTTGGTGGAGACAAACAAACCATATCCAAACCATAGCACACAACCAAAACTAGCATCAGAAAAAATAGAAAATCTAAATAGTTAAATGTCTATTCAGGAAATTG
The DNA here is from genome assembly GCF_041146395.1 of Eulemur rufifrons. NCBI lineage: Eukaryota > Metazoa > Chordata > Mammalia > Primates > Lemuridae > Eulemur > Eulemur rufifrons. The sequence continues at coordinate 20,923,909 of NC_090992.1, forward strand.
ATATTGCAATCAAAAACCTAACCACAAACACAACAAAACACTCCAGGCCCAGATGACTATACCTCTCAATTCAATATTAAAGGATGAAATGACACTCATTAACACCAAAATATCACAAATCCTTTTAGCAAATAGAGTAAGAGGAAATACTACCTAATTTCATAAAACCAAAATTACCTTGATACCAGAAAAAGGCATTACAAAAAACAAAAGGTTAAACAAATATCTCTCAGGAGCTAAAACACAAAAATCCTTAACAGAATATTACAAAAAAAAAAAAAAAATCAACCTATGAAAAGGATAATATATTATGACCAATGTAAAAGAGGGCTTTATTCTAAAAATTCAAGTTTGAGTTAATATGAAATAAATCAAACAATATAATTTACTATGTTAACAAATTAAAAACAAAAATTGTATTATCATCTTAATAAATATAGAAAAAAATTTGAGAAGTTCAACATCCTATCGCAATAATAAACATGGCCAACTTTTACCTCTTTTATTCAACTTTGTATTAGATGACCAGCAACTGCAATAAGATAAGGAAAATAAATAAAAGACAACCAGATCAGAAAGAAAGAAGTAAAGCAATTTTTATTATCAGACAATCTGGTCATGTATGTAGAACATACTAAGGAATTTCAAAAATAAAAGGGTATCAGAATTAACAGGTAAATTTAGTAATATCAAAACATACAAGTAAATATACCAAAGGCAATTGTATTTCTAAATACTACCAGTGAACAATTGTAAGGCAAAAGCATATATACATATACATATGTATATGTATACACAATTTACTTTAAAATAGCATCAAAATCTTGAAATACATACAATAAATTTAACAAAATATGGGTAATATCTATATACTGAAAACTGAAAAAAAAAAAAAAGCATTACTGAAAGAAATCAAAGAAGACTAAATCCATGTTCATTGCTCGGAAGGATCAATATTGTGAAGATGCCAATTCTCCCCAAATTGGCCAACAGACTGAACTCAGTCCCTATTATAAATTGCAGCTATATTTCTGAGAAATGGACAAATTTATTTTAAAATGTACATGGAAAAACAAAGGACCTAGAATAAACAAAATATCCCAAAAAGAAAAAAACAGGGTCAAAAGACTTATACTACCTATTTTGTAGACATCATAAAGCTACACTACTTAAGTGAATACAGTATTGAAGTAAGTATAGATAAAAAGATTAATGGAACTGAATTGATACTTGAAAAATAGTCCTTGTTGTGATGGTGATTACCATGGATATATACAGTTCTCCAAACTCATCTAACTGTACACTTAAAATGGGCGTATTTTATTTTGTGTAAATTATAGCTCAAAGTTGACTTAAAAAGAAATGAGAGAGAAACTGATCCACTGACCATTAAGTAACTTACTTGAGATCACACAGTTAGTAAATAACAGAACTGCAACTTAAATACTATTTTTTTTCCCTTAACCACTTTTTTTTATGCTGACTTGGTAAGTTGAGAAATATTTTTGAGTGGCAGGAATGAAAAATTTAAATTAAATAATAGGATAAGGAAGGGGGAAAAGAGAAAATGGTGGACATTCACATAACTAGAACTGGGATGTCATTCAATTTGAGACAATTCCAGGGATAAGCTTCCCAATCTATCTTTCTCCATGGTGCCTTTCTGACTTTTTTGATTCTCACTTTAGATGATTGATTCTTTCCCTTTTATCTATAAACTTATTTCACACCTTCTGAGTTTATGCTGATTTGTCTTAGTCATCCTTTCCTCTTTGTAATAACTTCATTCTACCATAATCCCTCATGAAGCTCCCTTTAAAGCACTCTTTCTGCTTAATGTTTTCCATGTCTCTAGTTCAAATTCCCAAAAGAGGAAATCTGATTAATCTAATAAATTTGGGCTAATTCACGACAGCCTTTTCATAGGTCACAAGCGAGCTACAGATTGGTTTTTCTTGGGTGTGGTGTCCAACCTTAGATCTATTAGGTGTGGCACATGAGATGAGGTTTATGTATAAAGATGTGGCTGGTTGGATAGGATTATGAGTGTGCAAATGTCTTCATTGCAGTTTCTTCTGAAATCATTGCCAATAGTTGTGAAATATGTGTATTAATATATTTATATATTCATGTACACAAAAATATATACACATGTGGAAATATATACATATAAAGAGATATATTGCTCCTGGATAACACAGGTCCTAATGACTTTATCATTCTAGGCTAAGTAAAGTCTTTATATTCTTTCCTTATTATATTTCCCATCCAATCTATTTTTATTAAAGTATTCCTTTTTGCAACTTTCAAAAATATGTATGTATGTACCTGTGCATGTGTGTATGTACTCAGACACGAAGAGAAATAATTTCTTTTTCTTACAAGTCACAGAAAAGTACTGTAAATTGCACATCCTGTAGAACTTTTTCCTATTGAAGCAGAATTCTTTACTCAAAAATAAATAAGATTGCTTTTAATTTTTAAGACTCAAAGAATATTGAGTTTGTATTTGCAGACCCATCTTAGGCATACTGCACTCAAAACTCCTCCACAAGTCAAATTAGTGAATGATGACCCATAAATAGATAATTAGAACAGCAGAAGAAGCTAATAAGTGAACATTAGTCATGCCTACTGAACAGGGTGAACATAGTTCATCCCACTCAAAATTCTGCTTGGCAAATTAATTTCTAATATTATAAGGAAAACTCTCATTACTCTATTTGCATTCTTAAGTTTTCATTTGTTTTCTGAATAAGTGAGGAAAAAATACAACTATAAAAATTATAAAATAAAATATGACCTCAGGAAAGCTAAGTTTTAGTTTGCATGTTTCTTATTATGGGGAAGAAAGTATTAAAAGCTAGAATAATGCACAACACTTTCACGCAAAAATAACATTTGTGAGAAAATATGTATTCCCATATTTGAATGTAGCATTATTACTATTCTTATGTGTACCTAAGAGAGGTAAATTTGGGCAGGCAGGATGGTCCAATTCTTTTCAATACTCTGTCATTTTGAATAGTATATGTGAGTTTGTTACTACAATCTTGGCCCTATACTTCTTGGACTAAATACTTGAAGTGTTACATTGAGTACTACTAATGCCAGAAAATATATTGCCTATGGGACCATAGATCTTATTTTTAATTAGTTGATATTGCCACACATTTTTATAAAATCAATTAATATAAAAATCAATTTCCCTGCAAATTCCAACTCCCAGTCTAAGTTTTGCCTTCTAGAGACAAGTAAGAACAGATCAATTGCCACTTTATGTACTGGTTCACATAATGTTTAAAAACAACTCTCATTTACCGCCTTACCCCTTACCCCATACTTCTCTTGTTCAAGCAAAACATGAGTAATTTTCACTAATTTCTTATATGACATTGTTTACAAATCTTTTGTAATTCTATCCATAGTTCACTGAACTCACTACAGTTTGTCAAAATTCTTTAAAAAATTCTGTCCAGATGCAGTAGATAACTGCATTTCTGCCAGCCTAACATCCCTTCCCGCTCTGCTGGTAACAACAGCTAGAATTCCTTTTGGATGCTACCCATTCTCACTGTGCTGTCAGTCACCCTCGAGTTCAAATGACTGAGGTTGAGCTGACCCAGACACTGGCCACAGCCATTCGTTCAGGGACAAACGCATGTTCTCAAATGGGGCTTTTCTGAGACAACCTGGGACTGAAATTGAAACTATTGAGGAAATAAATATCTCCTTCTATTACATTGCTAAATGACAGATACAACATTGGAATTACTGGTGGCTGCCTTGCTTTCGTATTGATTTTATCTGAGAAATAATAACTAGAGAGCAAAGAAGAACCAACTGATAGGGAAAGGTCGAAATCTAAAAACTTCTAGATCCAGTTGAGAATGAAGACTACCCTTAGACTTTTCAGCTATTGCAGACATAAGTTTCCTTTCTTACCTAAGCCATTTGAGTAATATTTCTTCGAATGGAAACTTGAAGAGTCTAACACATGAGGTAATCCTACAGTGGCCTGTCATACGTAGACCCTGTGTTTTCATGGAGCTGCCTAGGACTCAGCCATCTTAACTCACAGCCTTACCCCCTCTTTTATCATCCCTGTGAAGGTAGTTTATTGGACCTAAATGCTCTACATATATTTTTATTAAATTTTATCTCACTCCCTGCCCTCTGCTATATCATTCCTCTTCCTTCTGTGACCCTAATGATGTCAGAAACTGCAGTCAGCAAAATGAGGTAGAAGAGGGAAGGACCATGTCTTCCCCTCAGCTTTCTACCTAGAATGCCCTGGTGAGGTGAAGGAAGGTTATTTTCACCACTTTGACTCAAACATATTAAATAGAAGTTTTATTATTATAGGAACTTCTATTTAATTTTTAAATGAGTGTATTTGCAGTCTAAAGTGCCTGTGAAATATTTGGCTGTCTATGAGAGTTCAGAAAAGCCAGGGAGCTGGCCCAAGTTCTCACGTAGGGCAGGGAAGGTGCTTCCCTCTCAGATCAAGTTGAAAGGGCCAGAGAGAGAGGAAAACAGACATGCTCTCTGACTGCATCTCACAGGTCCTGTTTGTCCCATGTACTGCGGCCTGACTTCATTGAAACCTCATTCCTTCATCATATGCATGAATGGTAGGAGACATTGACAAAAACCTTGCTAAAATCCAGATGTTCTCTATGCTTTCTTTTAATCACTCTTGGGTAGACAATTTAGAAAAGGAAATAAAGTGAGCCTGTATTGACTGGTTTTGGTGGAACCACGTTGCTGCCAAATAAGCATCACTTTGTTTTCTGAATATTTACAAATGCTCTGACTAATAATTCATTCCAAAGTTATTACAGTGACTGATGTCAAGTTTATCAGCTTTAGTTGCTACGAGCCATCTTACTTTCAATATTAAGATAACTTGAATGTTTTTCTTAAGTGATATTATCAGGAGGTAAAGGTTTCTGAATAATTTTTTCAGGGACTCATGAATGTGAAAATTGATGATTAAGTTGATCAAATTTTCTAAAAATATAGAGATCAATTTAGAAAACTTCCTGTTGTTGTTGTTGTTATTTTTGTTATCGTTTTATTGGTGAAGATGATTAATTTGGTCAGTAAGTTTTCAAATATATTGTGCTCTTCTGATAATATTTTAAAATATTAGCAATGTACATAATGACTAATCTTCAAGTCAACTAACTGTATTCAATGCTTTGGTTAAGCCAGAGGACAAAATGTTTTGTTTTGATTCCTTTATCTTGACTTGCATATGGAATTTCACAAATATTGTCTAAAGTGGCTTTACTATTATAGAAGTACATCTTTTCAAAATTTGTATTCTAGCTTGTCAAGGACGGCCACACAGAAGATACAGACAGAGTAGAAAAATAAAGATCAGTTGATCTTTATAAGGCCACTATTTTAGTCATTCTATTTACTCTAAATTTCTTTGAGGGGTCATTTTACAATTAACCAGAATGCTAATTTAATTAGGATGATTTTTGTGTACTAAGCTTTGAAATGAGAGTCCTACATTAAGAAAAAAATAATAAAAACCAATGAGAAAAAGCTTTCACAGGAGAATTCCTGACACATAGTAGACACTCAGTGATACATGTGAAAACAATTAAATGAATTAATAAAAATTTAATAACAAAGTAATTTCAAGGCAATATCCTAAATATAGGTCATGGCTTATTCCTTCAAAATATATCTCTGAATAAATACAATGATGTGTTTGTATAGATTGAACACATGAAATAGCGACTATTCCAACTACGTTAACAGCTTTATCAAGGTATGATTGACATACAATAAACTAGACCTGTCTAAAGCATATGATTTAATAAATTTTGACCATGATCACAATCTAGATAATGAGCATATACATGTCCCCAAAAGTTTCCTCTGCCACTTTGCAATCCTCCCTCTGGTTCAACCTCCTTGCATGCACAGGCAACTGGTCTGCTTTCCATCACTATAGATAAGTTTGCGTGTTTGAGAGTTTCATAGAAATGAAATCACATAGTATGTAGTCTGTGTAGTCTTCCCCCCACCTCTTGGTCTGGCTTCTTTCACTCACCGTAATTATTTTGATATTCAGACATATCATTGAATGAATCAATAGTTTGTTCCTTTTTATTCTTGAGTAGTATTTCACTGCATAGATATGCCACAATTTGTTTATCCATTTACACTTGAGTTGTTTCTAATTTTTGGCTATTGTAAATCAAACTAATAAACATCTCTACCCAAGTCTTTATATGGACTATGCTTCCTTTTCTTATGATAAATCCCTAGGATTGGGTTAGTTGGATGAAAGAGTAGGTGCATGTCTAGCATTTTAAGAAATTGCCAAATTGTTTTCAAGGTAATTGTACCATTTCATATTCACACCAGAGGTGTATGAAAGTTCCATCTCTTCCACATCTTTGCCAATACTTCAGAGTTTTTATTTTAGCTGTTCCAAAGGTATGTGATAGTCTGTCATTGTAGTTTGAACTTGCATTTCCCGAACAACTAATGATGTTGGCCAATCTTTTAATGTGATTATTTATCATTCATATGTCATTTTTGGTTTACTGTCTGCTCAAATACTTTGCCCTTTTTGTATTTGCCTTTTTTATTATTGAGTTTTAAAAATTTGTAATACATTCTTGGCACAAGACTTTTACCAGATACGTGCTTTGCCAATATTTCTGTTAGTCTGTGCCTTGTCTTTTGATTCTCCTACGAATGTCTTTCAAATAGTGAGAAATATTAAATTTTAATGAAATTCAATTTATCTTTTTTCTAATGGATAATTCTTCATGTGTTGTATCTTAAAAATTCTTTGCCTACATCACAAAATTTTTACCTATATTTTATAAGTTTCATATTTTAGGATTTATATTTAGGTCCATGCTTCATTTTGAATTAATGTTTAGATATGATGTGAAATATGGATCAAAATCAATTTTATGTATTCATGTGTATGAATATCCAATTATTCTAGCACCATTTGGTGAAAAAACTGCCTTTGTCCTGAATTGTCTTTGCCCTTTATAAAAAGCAGCTGTCTATATATGTTCCTTTCTATTTCTGGATTCTATTTATTTCCATTGATTTATATGCTTGTCTTTATGCCAGTGCTAAACTGTCTCAAATATTGTAGCTTCATAATAAATTTTGAAATCAAGTAGGGTTGGCTAAATCCTTTAACTTTATTCCTATTTTTAATCATGTTTTGGCTATTCTAGATACTTTGCATTTTCATATAAATTTTAGAATCAGCCTGTCAATTTCTACAAAAAAAAGACTGCTGATATTTTGATTGGGATTTCAAAGAATCTACAGATTCATTTGAGGAGAAATGACATTTCAACTATATTGAGTTAACTCTTGAACAAGACATATCTCTTTCTTTAAATCTTCTTCATCTTCCCAAAATTTTGTAGTTTTCATTGGGTAAATCTTTTACATCTTTTATCATTTTACCATAAAATATTTTATAATTTGATGATAATTTAAATTATTGGTTATTATATTTCAACTTCCAATAAATAGAAATATAATTGCTTTGTATATTAATTTATTTACTGTAACCTTGTCAAATTCACTTATTCAAATAGCTTCTTTGTAGGTTCCTTAGGATATTATTCATAGATTATAATGCCATCTTTATATAAAGGTACTATTATTACTTCCTTTCCAAGCTAAAGTTTTCTTATTGCTTTTTCTTGCTTTATTGCTTTGGGTTTAGAACCTCAAGTATATTCACAAATTCTTTTTTTTTTTTTTTTTTTTTTTTTGAGACAGAGTCTCACTCTGTTGCCCAGGCTAGAGTGAGTGCCGTGGCGTCAGCCTAGCTCACAGCAACCTCAAACTCCTGGGCTCAAGCGATCCTCCTGTCTCAGCCTCCCGAGTAGCTGGGACTACAGGCATGCACCACCATGCCCGGCTAATTTTTTCTATATATATTTTTAGCTGTCCATATAATTTCTTTCTATTTTTAGAGGTGGGGTCTCGCTCTTGCTCAGGCTGGTCTCGAACTCCTGAGCTCAAACGATCCGCCCACCTCGGCCTCCCAGAGAGCTAGGATTACAGGCGTGAGCCACCGCGCCCGGCCACAAATTCTTTTCTTGTTCCCCAAATTAGGGAGAAAACGTACAGTATTTCACCAAGTATTAAGATTGCTGCAGATTTTGCATAGATGCAATTTATCAGGTGGAGAAAGTTCCTTTATATTCTTAGCTTGTTGTGCATTTTTATGAGAGATGCATGGTGGATTTTGTTTAGCATGACTTGAGATGATCATAGGCTTTTTAAAAAATTTGTTAACTGAGTGAATTAAAAGATTGATTTTTGAATAAAGCAATCTTGTATTCCTATGAAAACCCTCACTCGATCATGATGTATTTTGCATATGTGTATGGTTGGATGTGATTTGCTAAAAGTTCTGTTTAAAAATCTTTGCATCTTTGTACAGGAGAGCTATTAGTTTGTGTTTTTGTTTTGTGTAAATTAGTTATTCAGACCTTGGGAAAATACGTAGGAAGTATTTCCTCCTCTTTAATTTTCTGGAAATGTTTTTGTAAAATTGGTATTGCTTCTCTCTTAAATGTTTGGCAGAATTTACCAGTGAAACCAATGGGCCTAGAGTTTTTCTTGTAGGAAGATTTTTAAGAACAAATTCAACTCCTTTAATTGACTTAAGTCTATTCTGGTTTCTTCTTTCTTGATTGAGCTTTCATATTACATTAATAGTTTGTGTCTTTCAAGGAATATGTCAATTTCATCTAAGTTGTCCATTTAAAATGAGTAAAATTATTCATAATATTTGCTTATTACACAGTTAATATTTATAGAATTTGTCATACTGTCATATTTCTCATTCCTAAAGTTGGAGATTTGTGTCTTCTTTCTTTTTTCCTAATCAGTCTGGCCAGAAGTTTTTCAATTTTGTTGATCTCAAATAACCAGCTTTTGATTTCATCAATTTTCTATATTGTTTTCCTGTTTTTATTTTGTCTTCTACTCTGATTTTTATTTTTAAGATTTTCCTTCCTTTTGGGGTTTAATTTTTTCTTCTGTTTCTAGTTTCTTAATGTTGAACACATTTATTTGAGACATTTTTACTTTTTCAAAATAGGTGGTTAGTCCTATAAATTTCCTTCTAAGAACAACTTTAGTGGCATTTCATAAATTTTAACATGTTGTATTTTTAATCAATACAAATTATATTCTAATTTTTCTTTTGATTTTTTCTTTGATTCATGAGTTATATAGAAGTATGATATTAGTTTCCAAATATTTGAGAGTTATTCCAAAGATCTTCCTTCTTAAAATTAATTTGTAACTTGTTCCACTGTGGTCAGAGAACATACTTTGTATAACTCAAATTATTTTAAATTCATTGAGACTTGCTTAACATTGGCAAGATGTGCTCTTTCTCTCTCTCTCTCTCGCACACACATACACAGAAAAATCAGAAGAAAATTTAAATTTTTCTTTGTTGGATACTAGATATTTTTATATTCCTATATATATTCTCGAGCTTTGTTCTAGAATGCAGTTAAATTACCTAAAAACTGTTTGATCCTATTTGTTCTTGCTTGGAAGATTTATTAGGCTATACCAGAACAACCACAGTCTCATTATTTCCTACTAGCAAACCTAGATTCTTTTGTGTACTGTGCCCAGTGACCCCTGAATTATACTGTTCTCTAGTCTAGCTGGTGAAAAGGCCACTATCCTAAGCCCTGGTGAGCACCAGGCTCTGGTCACGTGAATCCTTTCTGAGCTTCTTTCTCCAGCCTTGGGTAGTTTTCTCCTATAGTATTCTGCTGAATACTTGGGGGAAACCCTCTAGAGAGCTCCAAAGTTCACTCTCTCTGTAAGTCTTCATTTTGGTTTCATTTTCTATGAACTTTAGCTACTTTGGTCTCCCAGGATTCTCATCTCCATCTCCCCACTCTAGGCAGCTGAAGAAGCCCTGCACCATGGACTGGAAACTCTCAAAGCAGTGAGCTGGAGCAAAGGCAAGGCTCCCTGGAGTTTTTGCCAGCTCTCATGGATCATAGCTGTTGGTGTCCCACATACCCACTATTTTAAATATTTTTTTTACTTTTAAAAATTGATTTAGGTAGGATAGTAAATTTAGTCCCTGTTAATTGTCTCGACCAGACTGGAAGTTTCCTGTTTTATCATATTCCACCATTTTAAACCCACAGATTTTGTAGTTTAATATTTCTCAACCTGAGCATGTTGTATATGAAAATAAAAATTGCTCAATCAATCCCATATCACCAATATGATTCTGGAGATATTCTGATAAACCAGAGATTTGTATTCTATATTCTGCATATCAGTTCCCTTTTCCCTACATCCCTTGATATATTGAAGACATTTTTGAAAACTGGCAATATATATTTTACAAGTTAGAAAGAGTATAACCTAGAAAGCAAACCTTTTGCCTTTAGATTAAAAATATGTTAATAGCTACCAAAAGTTGTTGCTGACAGCTGTCAAATAACAGACAACTTCTAGAAATAAGCTGATGATCCAGAGGAAATCTTTTTATTTGGGATTGACATTACTACTATTTTTTCCAACATCCAAGTACTGAGTTGAGATTGCCAATTTCTTTCACTTTATGTAATATCATGAATCTCTTCAGCATATCTGCAATTGTAAGTGAAGCTTGTCAAATTTCAAAAGAAGTGCCCTAAAACCATGGATACTATACCACTTACTTAAATTTTAGAAAAACTTTTTCTGTTTTCTTTGGCCTAGTTACCATATATGAGAACAAACTTAGCTAAAGTAAACTATCCTGTTCTTAATGTTTGCATTTGTTCACTAATACATGGAAAAACTTGAAACTATGTATACTAATTGTATGTTCTTCAGATGAAGCTCCATCTTCGTCTGCTTCAGATTGTTACCGGATTTTATACTCTGATTTTATCATAACTGAATAATTTTTCTTTGTTCTCACACTTCCTATATTATTTACCAGTGTCCAATCATAAAAAAGAATAATAAAGGAAATAAAGAAAGAGAGAAAGAGAGAAAGAAAGGAAAGAAAGAAGAGAAGAGAGAGGGACGGAGGGATGGAGGGAGGGATGGAGGGAGGGAGGAAGGGAGGAAGGAAGGATGGCTTGAGCGATGTAGGAGCGCTACAGACTTCGAGCAAAGAAGAAAAGAATGCTCGGGTTCTATTATCTTCTATAAGTCTGCCTAACTGTTTTGTCCTCCGCACCTCTCCCATTTATCTCTGAGGATAATTAAGTGACTTCACAGGGATACAATACCTATTTAGTTAATGATGGACAGTAGAACCTGTAAAGCAGATTTTTGCATCTTCATGATAGGTGAAATCTTTTTTAAAAATTCTATCAAATGAGATCTGTCATTACCTCAAAGAGAAGCAATTTTGCTTTCTCACCATTCAGGGCTAATATTGTGAATCATTCCACTGAAGCTAAGACTTTTTCTAGACTGACATTCTTTAATTCACTTTACAGATTAGTTTTTGCAAAAAGGTCAGTGGCCTGTGAAAAATGAAATTTAATTCACAAAATGTATATTATCCCTACTTTCCAATTTATATTCTCTTTTTTCTTAGCTATCTGCAATTCCTTCTGCAGATTGTCTCTTTCACTTAGCACGCAGAATATACAGCATTTGCTTTTATAAAACTCTCTTTAAACAGATTCAAATTTATCTCTTTAGATTTTTTTATTTTTCTTTGTTTAAAATGGAGATAATATTACTTAACTCATGATGTTATTATGAGACCATGTAAAGTATCTGATATGTAGTAATGCTCAATAAATGCTAAGTACTTCCTTTTTGTCTTATTACTCTCTCACAACTTATGCTTTAATATTAGCCAAAGGCATATTGTTCCCCGAACACTGTTCCTACCTGAATGCCATCGCTTTTGCTGGACTTCCCACCTAGAAAGACCTCCACTAAATCATAAAGCTAATTCTTAAGCACATTTTACAAGATCTTGTTCCAGTTTTAAGTCTTATGTCCTAATCTACATTTGTTGCTCTTCCTCTCCCACCTCCTTTAGTGCTCACTTTCTAGTATTTGCTTTGGCACCTAACAGTCTACTATCTTCAATGCAATCTCCACACATAATGAGCTATGTGTGTTTCATGTCTTATCTTTCCAACAAGACTATCTTCTTCTTTGAGGTAACACTTTCTTTTTTTTTCCTTACCCCTCACTACTTCCTTGCTTCAGACTTTTTGGATATTTAATAGATATTGAATGAACACTTGAATATAAATGTATTCATACTCTCCACACACAATTTTAAGGAGTAAGCTAATCATAAATGAGAAAGGAGGACTGATTTTATATATGACTCAATGTGTCTTTACCAGATTCTCTTGGTTTTTCTCAACTGATAGGCTCTTTCTTTTGTACTTATTTTCTCGTTTGTCATCTAATGGCAAGGCCTTCTCATCTGATGCTTCTGCTCTGGTTAAGACTCTTTGTGCAGTACCATAAATGCTCATTTTTAAAGATATGATTGTTGTTCTTCCTCTTACATCTCATCCTTCCCTCCTCCCCCAAATATAATCTATAACTGAAGTCATCTGAAGAGGGGTGAAAGTCGTAGCTAATATTGAAAGGAAAGTGCTGAAAAATACAGTGACAAAAATAAAGTTTGAAGCTTTGTCCAAAATACAAACAAGTGGGGTGTGTGTGTGTGTGTGTGTGTGTGTGTGTTTAAGATGCCCATCCAGCAGGTCATAGAATTTCCATAAGATATCAATAACATGACATCTATGCTTGTTTTACATTCTTTGGAGATTACTGTATTGTGCAGATAGTCAAGGACATTTATAACACCAAAGTTTTTTCTCTTTCCAATCACCAAGTTTCACCAACGGAAAGACACAGATGTTCAATTGGGCTTCTAAGTTCTATTGCCTATAATTTGAATATTTACATTTGCATATGTGTTGAACCCATAATACTAAGTATAATGTGGAAATTTCTGGATTTTTATTGCACAGTAACATTTATCACAAGCCAGGCAATACTAAACTATTCCTCCAGTATAATGATTTTTCAATCAACTCAAACATAAAGATCACCTTAGTTTCACTATATATCTATCTCTAGTATGCTTTTTTTTTTTTTTGCTTTTAAGTTGAATGAAGTGTAGCATTACGTAACTGTTTAAAATGGCTTATCACAGAGGAAAAAAACCATCAAATATAAATATCTCTAAGTATCTTAATAAAACAGATGAAAAACATCTTACGTGAATATCAACATCATATTTTTCCCCACTTACTGGTATGTTTGCTTTCCAGTCCAAACCAATATAATTATGTTAGGTTTGGATTTGTAGTGTTGAAGGCATTTTTTTGTTTGTTTGTTTGTTTGTTTGATATGAAAGTAATTGAAAAACTAGGACACTCTGGATTTTGAGATGTAGTCCTAACTCTTCAGCTTATTCAGGACTGTCTATAACATGCAATAACAACCACCTCCCAAAAAATATACTCAGCAATTGAATGTCAGAATGCCCAAACCATTTGGTTTTTCACATTGACAAAATATAATATTTCTGCCTTTTTTTTCTTCTCACTCATTAAATGTTTTATACTTTTTTGGTTCTTTAATTTCCTTTTGTTTAGATCATTATAATACAGTTTCATACTCATTAGTATTGCTACCATTTTGAGTTAACACGAATAACTATCCAGCACTCTCAAAACCTAATACGGACCCCACATTTTACAAGCACCTTTAGTAACTCAACCACATTCTCTCTATCAAAATAGGTTGTTTTTAATCATTTCCCCATGAGAACTGAAAATTTCCAATGTCTTTTCTTAATTACACTTGTTAATTGCATAGTTAATTCCTATTGGTTAGTCCTTTTGCTTGGTTTCCTACTGTGTTTAAAACATAGTGTTAAGTTAAAAATAATTTAACATAATTATGTCTCATTTGACACACAGAGTTCTTTTCTATTATTTGTCTTAACTTCTATGCATTATGATATGTATGGATAATTTTAATATATAAAGTTGTTTAAGTGTGTGTATGTAAAATAAAGTAGATTTTTAATCTTTTATTGTGAAAGAAATTTTAAATTTTTAAGTTTCATTTTATTTTTAATTGACAAATAATTGCAGATGTTTATGGAGTACAAAGTGATGTTTTGATACATGCATACATTGTGGACTGATGCAATTAGGCTAATTAGCATACCTATCACTTCAAATATTTATCATTTCTTTGTGGTGAGAATATTGAAAATCCTCTCTTTTAGCTATTTTAAGGTATACATTATTATTAAATATAAAGTTAATTTTTAATTAAAATTTTTAAATTATTATGCTTTCAAAATTCTGTGAAAACAAAGTTAACAAAATTAACTTATAGCATAGCCCACTGAGATATACAATATAGAACAATAGGCTTTTATTTGCCTCAATTGATTAAAAAATGTCTCATATCCTGGCTATACAGAACTGACTTCCTGAGAGGAGATAGAAATTTTTTTATATACATACAATAGAGAATACCCCCCCAAAAAAAGGCTTTTTAGGAAGGTGGGGGAGTTTGTGCTAGAAACCTTGGCTGAGAGAAGAGTGCCAGGATTCGTGGTGGAAGTCAGGTCCCATGCATTGGATACTCAGAAACCCTGTAAGATGTCAGTCCTTTGGGAGACAATGCCTGAGTTTGTGACTATCATGACTATGAAGCAAGACAAGTATAATCGTGCTTCACAAGCATGCAACACAACCTCGGTGCAAGCAGGAAACAGACCAACAAAGACATTGCCATCTAGCTGAATAGTGTATGTTAGACCATGATGGGCCAGTCTTCTTTAGTGACAGCATCAGGCATCCAGAAAATAAAAGACAATAGTAAACAAAAATCTCTAGTTCCTCCTTCCTTCTGGATGGTATGTGGAATAAAAAGGACAACTTTAGAATAAATACAGTCTAAAATTTTCAGACAATTTGGTAGTGGAACACAGGGACAAGGTACACACAAACAAATCAGATAACATTTTGATTTGTTGCTAAAAAACTATACTCAAGGCAGAGCTGTATTTGTGTCTTGACATTGCGGAATTAGGCCATGGATATCTCTGTGTCTGTGTATATGTGTATGGATAGTCATACAATTGTGATAATCCAATCTCCCGTTAAAACTGTAGGTCAGTTTCTAATTTTTATTCCATCCAACTTGTTGTTTTCCCTCAGTGAAGACATCCTTCCTCTGAACTGGATCATACCAGTCACTCAGTCACTATATTGTGCTATTGTGTGCTGTCATGCATCCCTTGAGACACAGGTCGCATCCCCCAGCTAAATTACACATTCAAAGTTGATGTTGAGATTTATACATACTTTGCAAGTCCACAGCATCAAACATCACATAGGACCCACTTTCTAGGAGACAGAGCAACCGCATGGCCAACTGGTGAGGAATGATGCTATGGTGGCCATATTGTGAGAAGAGCTAAGTTCAAATGGCGGCCCCTTTCTGACTTGAACAAATGATTTAATCTCCCATTTCCTCACCTGAAAAATAGAAATAATTATATCTATCTCACAGGGATGTTGAAAGGATTAAGCCTGAAGCTCCTTAATGCTTGGCAAATAGTCAGGGCTCGATAAAATTAAACATTTAGGAGTATTGATAAAATTGTTATGTGTTTGTTAATGATACTCAGAGTTATCATATATCCAAAAATTCACAATTTTTTAGTCATTCTTGTAAATTTAAAGACAGTGTAACTAGTAAAAAGGAAATAGGTATCTGTCCTGACAGTTCTACCTCCACAGTATCTCTGACTTCTTTCCTCTTCTATCTCCATAGCCATCTCCATGGTCTCAGAACCATCATTCGTAACTCCAACCAATGCTTCAGACTCTTAACTATGGCCCTTTCTGCTCCGCTAGCTTCCTATACTAACTGTTTTCCATTTGCACCTCCCAATCTATTCTCCACCCCTCTGTATCCTGGGCCTCTGGAGGCTACCTCCATGGATGGCATTCACAGGCTCTGGCTTCCACAATGACAAATTCACCTGCAGGAGATGGAACATCAGGGGATTTAGTCACTTTTCCCCCTTAATGGGCAGTGGCTTGACAATGATGAGTTCCTTTTCTTATAGTCACAGCTTCTATTACCAGAGCATTCTTTTGTAGCTATTAGTTTTCCTTAGCTTCCTGTAATCTCTTTCCTTGTCCCTTCAGATTGTTGCGAGGACTGGGGTGTCTCAACAGCCCTTACTGGTTTTCTTTAACCCTGACCACACCTTTGTAAAATTCACTTCATTAATCACTTTTCATTTTTCCCTCTTTGAGTATATCATCTGTTTCTTGCTGGACCCTGGCTAAAATACCTCCCACCCCTCCATAACCATTACATCTGCTTGTCATAATATATCATTCAAACTTTGAGTTGTAACTTATGACTCACTTCTACTGAATGTGGTTTACAGGGTCCTATTTCACCGAATGAACGTTCCTTTCTCATCATGCTGTGCCCCGTCAGACTGGTCTTTTTTCAGCTTTTCATATGCTTAAATATGTCTGCTTTCTTATGCTTAAAGATATCTGCCTTAGGGTGCTTGCAGATACTCTACCTTCTGCCAGGAACATAGCTTTTCCTATCCCTATACTAGGGACTCAGTAAGTATTTGTAAAATTACTTAATGAACATTATCATTGGTATACTCATGTTTTATTTTTAATTGCTAGACCTCAGAGAATTATAATTAACTGGTCATTAAAACTTTTTTCAGCATTTCTACCTATTCTATACTAAAAATGTTTTCTTTGTAATAATGAAACTAGGTCATTATTTCCACTAACATGGTTAAATTTATTTGTACATAGTATAAATGTTTAGGTGACACACACATATATAAAAATATTTATGTTACGATTTAGATATTGTTCCTTTGACTCACACAGTATACTTAATGATATTTACCAGTGAGTATTTGTGCTGCTGTAGCATCTTCCAAAAAAATATTAACCCAGTAGTGTCTTGGGCTATGATCCTTTTAGTAATCTTCTTTTCAGATAACATGGTAAGAGATATTTCTTAGGTCCTATCTCTGAAATTTTTTTTTGTCCTTCCCTTGTTTCAATATTTATGATGTTTTGAAACTTTTATTTTCCATTCAAATATAATATATATTTATCATTAAAAATTTGAAAGGCACAGAAAGTCAAAGGATAGAAAAATATAATTTGTTATCTCACAAACACTTAATACTTCAGTGCAATATCTTGATAAACTTTTTGCTATGCATATTTTATATATAAATAGAATATAATAGAGCCAAAATGGTATTTTTCAATTCTTAAAATAATATCATTGTTATGCTTGTAAGAGTAATACAGTAAGACTGTATCAATGGTATGTAATCTTTACATAAGGTAATTTTAGTTTTGAAGGGTCAATTTTGGTAGCTAAATATCTTATTCACAATGTTTTATTCACTAATTTGTAATCACGGAGATTTTATCATGAAAGACCTAACATTTATCTTTATACTGTATTTAAATAACAAGTAGTCTAAGAAAATTAATAATATGAAGGTGAAGGATCATATCTGACTTAAAAATATAATCTCAGAGAAGATAAATTAATGCCGCAAGTTTCCAATAAACTTTATCTTTTTTTTTTTTTTTGAGACAGAGTCTCACTCTGTTGCCCAGGCTAGAGTGAGTGCCGTGGCGTCAGCCTAGCTCACAGCAACCTCAAACTCCTGAGCTCAAGCGATCCTCCTGTCTCAGCCTCCCGAGTAGCTGGGACTACAGGCATGTGCCACCATGCCCGGCTAATTTTTTCTATATATATTTTTAGCTGTCCATATAATTTCTTTCTATTTTTAGTAGAGATGGGGTCTCGCTCTTGCTCGGGCTGGTCTCGAACTCCTGAGCTCAAACGATCCACCCACCTCGGCCTCCCAGAGTGCTAGGATTACAGGCGTGAGCCACCGCGCCCGGCCTAACTTTATCTTGTATTGCAAGATATTCTATTATTCAGATTTCACTACATAATTTAAAGTCAGTAAACTTTACAGGACAATTGTGTTAAAAGCACATAAAATTCTTGCCTTCAGGATGCCTGCAGTAGAGAAGCCTAAGGAAGCATCTAATTTTAACACAAGGAAGCATCTTATACAGAATGAGAATAAAAAAGAGAGAGAATGTTTTAAGACACTTGAAAATCAAATATATCTGAATTTTGATCACAGTTTTGCCACTTTTAGACATGATATGTAGTCGCTCAGGGCTTCGGTCTCCACCTCTGTTATATGGGAAAGAAAATAAAATGGGTATCTCAAGGTCACTGTCAGATCTAATGCACTCTGCCTGGTGCGTTAGAAATCCTTAGTAAACAGCGACTATTACTCATTTCTGTTACAGACTTAGTACCATGAGAAAAATATTTAGGGAGCTTTTATTATGGCAATAATAAACATTAATGAGAGTCTGAATTAGCATAGTAGTTAGGCATACAGATAGGAAAAGTACATAGTGAATAAAATTTCACAGAAGAATATACAGGAATTAGTTACATAGGAGATGAAAGTTTGAAGAGAATGCAAGGCGACTTGAGGTTTTGGCCTTTGGGAATGGGAGAGTACAAAGCTTAGGGCCCACCTAAGCAAACTGAGCCAGAATCTAGGGGTTTAGAACCCCAGCATCAGCAGTTTTAAAAAACTGTTCAGATTCTTCTAACGTATCACAAGAATTATAAATTATGTTTGAAAAATTTTATATGCCTATGCCAGTATAACCATAATAGCTTTAAAATTAATTTAAGTGCAATTTTATTGCAACATAGTTTTAAGTTCATAAAAGAATTCGTTATATATAAAACAGGAAGATAAATACTATAAAATTGGTTGTCTGCTATCCACTTTTTAAGGACAGCTCTTCTGAATAAGAGAAGGAGCCTGAGACTAGAGAAAGGATGGGGAGATGCCCAGTGAGGAACACATTTTTAAATACCAAAAGGAAACAACTGTCAAGCACAAACTGTATATTCTGTGAAAACATCCTTCAGGAACGAAGGAGAAATGATTTTTCAAATGAAGACATTCTCAGGTGAAAGAAAACTAGGATAGTTGGTTCTCAGCAAATCTACTCTTTCAATGGCTAAAGCAAGTTCTCTAAACAAGAGGAAATGAGGACAGATGCCGTTATGAAACTTCAGAAAAGAAAGAACATTGACATGTAGAAGCAAGAAATTTAACTTACTTTTCATGAGTTTCTTGAATCCAGTTTGATGGCTGAAGCAAAAATCCAGCACCATGTGATGTAGTACTCGATGTATGTAGAGGAAATACTTAAAACAATTATAATTGAAAAGTGGGGCCTGTAAAAGAATCTAAATGAAGTAAGATTTCTATACTTCACTCCAAGTTGTAAAATGTCAACACTGATAGATTTTGATAAATTCTGTGTATATATCTTAATACCTACAGGTTCCCCTAAGAAAATGATGTAAAATGCTATACTCCAAAACAATATAGATAAATCAAGATGGAATCCTAAATAATGAAAAAATTGATTTTTCAAAGAAAATAATAACACAGAAAGGTGAAAAACCTTGGGTAATTGACATCGCAATTATGTTGTAGACACATTTGCAAATCAATATATATACACACAAACACATATATACTTCTGTGTTGTCTATATTAATATATTTACATACATTTTTTCCAAAAAATTTTTTATTGATTATGCAGTATTTCTACTATGGAATACTATAGTAATTTTAATTAGTTCTTATTTGTTGAAAACTTACATTATCTCCACTTTTTTGTTGTTAGGATTATAATTGTACTCTGAGTAACATCCATGTTCATCTCTCTCTTATTCCAGAGGATAAACTCTAAAAATGCTAATCTAGGTCAGAGATCATGCACACATTTGTCTTTTGATACATGTTGCTAAATACTGCTCCAGAAATGTGGTAATATGTATAGATATCTTTTGGGAGGGTTATTTTATGTTATAACTCAAATAAGAATCATATCACAAAAGGAGTTCTATTTTTTTAAGAATGTGTAATGTGCCTCCATCATTGCTATCAATGTCAAATTACCAAAGCAGTTGATTCTAAAGCCTGTATGCTGCACTTTCTGTTCTGTTATACATTTGAGGCGTGAGGATGCCTGTCATTCACAAAATGCTAAATAGCTAATGCATTCTTAATTCTCTTTGCAACCAAAGCACTGGTATATTTGTTACATATATTCATGCCCAAGGGAATGATGTAGTTTCTTGAGTGAGCCTTTGATTTTTCAAATAGGAGATGTGTCAGACAGCATTTGGTTAAAGAAAATAGAAAACATAATATGATATTTGCTTGTCCCTGAAAAATGCATAAATAGACTTTAGAATCAGGTAAATAATTCTCTTTTGGACATTGCATGTATTGACAGATTGAAAATAATTTATGAAGAAAGATAATGAGAAGAAAAATAATTTATATATATATCTATATTTCTATCAAGATCTCGGTAGTTTCCCTTAAAATATTGCTTTGAACTTGCTATTACATTAATTTTCAGAAGACAAAATGACCCATAACATATGATATTTGTTTATGGAATATGAAACAAATTGTACAAATACTTTTAAGTTAGTTCATGCCCTTGGGACAGCCACCATAAAGGGCATGCTTATACCTTTTAAGGTGGCTTATCTCAATCTTTCTTAAGGCATAGATTTTCCTAAGGCACGGGCAACTGTAAACACACATCCACATACAGTTCCTATGCTGCTTCTTTAAAATACAAGTTCCGCCAGGAGTGGTGGCTCACGCCTGTAATCCTAGCACTCTGGGAGGCCGAGGCAGGTGGATCGCTCGAGGTCAGGAGTTCGAGACCATCCTGAGCAAGAGCAAGACCCCTGTCTCTACTAAAAATAGAAAGAAATTATCTGGCCAAATAAAAATATATATAGAAAAAAATTAGCTGGGCATGGTGGCACATGCCTGTAGTCCCAGCTACTCGGGAGGCTGAGGCAGTAGGATCACTTAAGCCCAGCAGTTTGAGGTTGCTGTGAGCTAGGCTGACGCCACGGCACTCACTCTATCCCAGGCAACAGAGTGAGACTCTGTCTCAAAAAAATAAAAAAAAATAAATAAAAAAAAATAGAAAATAAATAAAAAATAAGATACAAGTTCCATTCCATTATAAGGATTGAGAATCAGGGTTACAATAGTTAAAATATATTATTAGCTCTTATGAATATGTGCATATTAATGCCTTAAGTTTCTTTAGATTACAAATAACAGAAGCTTATACAAATTATTCCATGAAGGAAATATGGTTTAAAAAAGTCTTGTAGAAGGCAGACAAGTGTTAAAAGAAAAACTTTTGACAAATTAAATTTAACAGAATGTAATTGAGTAAAGTACAATTTGAGAACTGAGCAGCTCTCAGAACCAGAAGAAGTTCATAGAACTCCACGTGGTGGGCAGGCTTTCATTATAGGGCCATAAAACAGCTGGTACAGAAACAGCTGGATTGGTTACAGCTGGGCCTTTGCCTTATCTGAACATGGTCGGATCAGTTGGAAGCCTGTGATTGACTGAAGCTTGACTGCTGTGATTGGCCAAGACCCTGGTATTTGTTATAAAAGTCTACTTCTAAGTTAGATTTTCAGAAAGTTTCCTTACTAAGTTAGATTGCAGTTCTTTGCATAGGGACTAAAAGTACAGAGGCAGCCTCAGGCCACGTCTAGCTTAAGGTAACATAATATCTGTTGAATTTTAAAGGGCCCCAAACTAGAAAACTATGGGAAAGACACTATAAATCATCCTTCATGTTTTTTTAAGGGAATCTGCTTCACTCATTATAGTGCTGTTATTCTTTTTCTTCTTCTGTATTCGACATAGAGAGACGGCCTCATAGCATCTCAGTTTTATTTCCCTCCCCACCCACCCCCCATCCCCTTTAAGTTCTCTGAGAATTTCAGAGCCAATTCCAAATTACTGAGAGATATAACCTGGTCCAGCTTGGGTCCAATACTTATCTTCCTCTCTGCCCTTCCCCCATTTCTCCACCTTGCCCACCTCAGTCCCACAGTTGATTTAATCAATTGTGAATTACCATCACAAAGAGGAAAGAAAAGTACCTGACAGCAGCTCATCCAAAACTTGGAATGAAACAATTTTCAGGGGAAGAAAACTGTGATGTCTGGGTGGGCAAACACAATGTAGCTACTGCAACAGTAACAATATTTATTGGGTGCTTTTAGTGTGCCATACAATTTACATGCATTTATTTACTAATCTTCACAACAACCCAAATTACTTGATATTATATGATTTCCAGTTTGCAGTCCAGGAAATTGTTAAAAGGCTCGCCCAAGATCACAGAGACAGAAAGAGACAGAGCTGCAATTTGAACCTATCCGTGACTTCATCTCTCAACCTCTTCTTAACTACAGTGCTACATTTTTATCTCTTAAACTATATTTGTAGCTGGAGAAATGCCATTATCTTCTCTTTTCTGATTCTGCTTCAAATACATTTCATGGGTTCCCAAGGCCATTCATTACCTACTTTCTGAAGCTTGGTGCACCCACCTTCTGCCTTATTTCTTAGGATTATTTTTCTCAAAAGGAATCACAGGACACTCGTGTGTGGAGCTCTTTCATGGAGTCACCTTTCTATTGAATGTTTCTTTTATTTAAAATATGCCTTACTGAAGGAACCAGATCATTTCTCTTATGAAATATAAAAACTTTGAAATTAGCTCAATGTCCAAACAGAAGGTAGGTTGGTCATACAAAATTTCATTATTTACTTTCATCATAAATGAATGATTGTGAACTAAAACCCATGAATCCTAATTCTAAATTTATTATACTTTTTATACCATAAATACATAATAAAATATATTCTTTTAATAAATATTTATTAGGCATCAACTTTATACCAAGCAGTGTTGTAAGCCCTGCTATGCAGAGATGAATGATATTGTGATATTTCTGCTTCCATATCATATATAATTGTATTATCATCAGTGAAAAAAAGATAAATTATTATAAAATATTGAAATTCAAAGTTGGTAATTTTTCTGGCCAATAATCAATTCTAAATTGATTGATCTAAAAATGAGCATGATCTAAAAAATGATCAATTTTAATTGATCTAAAAAATGAGCATGTATTTATGATAAAATAATTTGATAGATTTACTAATATATGATATTGATAATTTAGAAATATAATTATATAAATTAATTGTTGAGGAAGAAATTATGGGAATATGGATTTCTAGTTCAGCATCACTATTGTTATTTTTAAAAATGATATTTTTCAGATTTGCCTTTAATGGATAATATTTGGACAAAATTTGAAAAGTATAAATGCTTCAAACTTACTGGCATATGTTTTACCCCCTTTTGATAGTTCATTTTACAGTGGTTAATGTATATTTTTAATTAATTGAATCCATGGGTGATTGTTTTCATAAATCTTAAGCCAGGCTGAATTTTCTCTCTTATTTTATATGTCTGTCAGGAAGTGGCTTGTTTGACAAACTGTTCCTCTTTATTACATTTAAAGAACTGTGATTCACCCTATGTAATTAGAAGGAGTGAATTGAATAGTCTCTGTTCTTTTAAAGGATAGTAATACTGGGAACAAATTGTTGGTAT
The DNA here is from genome assembly GCF_041146395.1 of Eulemur rufifrons. Classification (NCBI taxonomy): domain Eukaryota; kingdom Metazoa; phylum Chordata; class Mammalia; order Primates; family Lemuridae; genus Eulemur; species Eulemur rufifrons. The sequence continues at coordinate 20,947,580 of NC_090992.1, forward strand.
AGTCATATATCTATGTTTGACCCTCTCAGACATAAAACCATCTATTTCTGATAGATCAGTGCTCAACAGATTTTTTTGTTTCTCTGAATTTCAAACTTAAGTCTATGGGTTATGTTTCTTATAAAAAATGATGTCAAAGTCTTGTTTTCTACTGAAAGAGAATAACCTACAAAGGGAGAAAAAGAACAATGTGTTATCACTTTATATGCTTTTTGTTGTCAAAAATAGGTAAGTTAGACATGGGGTTACACAACCCTCCTGGACTAATGAGAATGTAGTGTAATCACACCTTTCTGAGAGCAATATGGAGCTACTTTTGTTAAGTTTTCTTATATATACCCTCCGACCCATAAATATCACTCCTGAGTGTATGTCTCAAAAAAGTTCTCTCATGGGTCTGCAAGAGAACGTGAATGAGGTTATTATTCACTGTGATATTTGTGGTTAAAAGTAGTTGGATAAAAGTTTGGTGTCCATTTTAGGAGAGTGGATAAGTGAAATGTCATACACTAGAGAGATACTGTACAGCATGAGAAAAAAAAAATATGTTCACATGGCTACGTAGATATATCTTAGAAACATAGTGCTGGAAGCCAGATGCAGTGACTCACACCTGTAATCCCAGTTACTGGAGAAGCTGAGGCAAAAAGATCACTTGAGTCCTGAAGTTTGAAGCTGCAATGAGCTATAAACACCACTGCCCTCCAGCCTGGGTGACAGAGCGAGACTACATATTCTAAAAAAAATAAAATAAATTTTTTAAAATAAATTAAAAAGAAAACCATCATAGTGAATTAAAAAAAAACAGGAAATAGAATATGTATAGCAAGCGTGTTCTATTTATACAAGATAACACAAAAAAAATCTTACTGGATAACATACAAATAAAAAAGATGCTTACCCAACACATTGTGTGCTATAGGAAGGTGATGAGCTTGAGCAATGGGGCCCAAGATGAAGGAAGGAAAAAGGAAGGAAGGAAGGAAGGAAGGAAGGCAAGTTGAAGATAATGTAAGTGGAAAGAAAGCTTTGGTGCTTCATTTATACATTTTGTCTTCTGATTTTATGCCTATGCTGTGAATTTCTTCATAATTATAACATGGAAAGCAAGAATTCCTACAAAATCCTCATGTTTTCCCAAATCATTTAAATAATACCTACCTTTTCAGTTTCTGTTAAGGGACACTAGTTAGTATTATTTCACCTAAAGAGTACACAGATAATATAAGACCCAATTTTTCCTCCCAAGTGGAAACTGCCATGTGGGAGAAATGGGGAAAAATAAAACACAAGCATGGTGATGGAATAGATAAAAATATATACCTAGTAATTTTTAATGCTATTCATTAGTTTATGAAGCTATGAGATTTCAGAAAAAGGACTGTTATATCACAACAGGTTAAGAAGTCAACTGGGGGTTAGATCCTGGCTCTATCACTTATGGGCAGTACACCTTTGAGCAAATACTTGGTTTATAACACTTGTTTTGTTGTTGTCTTCTAATCTGAAATTGTAAATAATAGTATCTATCTCATAGGGCTTTGTTACAATTCAATGAGACAACAGAGTAAATGAATACATATGCCTAGGACATAATACATACAGAATATATGTTAAGTATTATTGATAAGAAGGAAGTAAGAATCAAGATGAAGTATGAGAAGGTTTGGATAGAATTAGGTAAGGTATCCTAAATCAAGAACTTGTTCAGGAGATAGTTCTGTGGGGTTTTTTTTTTGTTTGTTTTTGTTTTTAATTAAAAGTATTTTCTAAATTTAACATCTTCCTGGAAATTTTCAAGATGCTTTCAGCATTGCAGGAATTGTGGTATCATTACTGGTTTTTCACTAATTTTCCACGTATCCCCTTTAATATCTGCTTTATGCAGTGCTGGTTTTGTATTACTTGTTGAACAGATATTCATCATTATTACATCTTCATCATAGATTGCAACTTTCACCATTTTAAAGTGTTTGTTACTTTTATCAGTCATAATCTTTGGCCTTAATTCCAATTTTTTCATAATAAGGTCATTACTCTTGTTTCTTTTTTGGTTGCATTTGCCTTGAATGCTTTACATTCTTCAAATGGATCTATTGTATGAAAAATAGTGCTGGATTTACTTTTAGATCCAATCTGAAAATCATTTTCCCCTGTAATAGTTGGATAAAGTGCATTACAATTTCTGATATGAAAGATATATGTACTCTTATGTCGCATAGTGTTGTCTTTTTTAAAAAATATGTTGTTAAGATCTCGTACTGTCTTCTCTTTTGATAATTTTGTGCATACTTTTTCAAACATCTAGGAAATTAAACTTTTGTTTTCATAACTATAACTTTGTACCTTTAGTCTTCTATTTCTCTCAACAATTTCTATTCCATTCCCAAAGCAATAATAAAATTTGGAGTGTTTTCTTTTCCTTTTCCTTCTCTTCCTTCTCCTCTACTACATTAGTCAATTATTTTTTTTTTGTCCTTGTACTTACTTCTTTTATAAATGTTTTTCCCATTTTTTAATATATCAGCTTTAAAATAACGAACTAAACATCCAGCTATTATTAGATAACCAAAGAACTCACTGGCCCTCCCTACTTGTCCCCTTGCCGCCTTTTGGGTGGTTTTATTATTTGTACATTTTTCAGATCATATAACTCTTATATGTTTTCCTGTCACTGCAGCATTTATATTAGTCCAGTTCTACTGTTAAACTAAGTCAAGTGTCCAATCATCTTTTGGAAGGGGACATGGAAACTATATTATTGGAGTTTTTGTGTGTTCAATAATGTTTGTCCATTTAATTATATTGAAAGGAAAGTTTACCTGGTTATACAATCCACAAAAAAATAGTTTTCCAATCTACTATTTGGAAAATGGGTCTTTGAAGTATATTTTGATTGTTGCTTTGTGATATTTCTTGTAGCTGGTCGTTCTCAGTCCACACATTTTGTTGATTCTCTTCTTCCCATGTACCAGATCTCAGCTGCTCTTCAGAACTGTCTTTTCTTATGTAGCTTCTTTGACTTAGAGAAGTCATTAGTAAACTAGCTCAGGGACAGATTTAGAAAAAACATATCTTGTTAAACTCATTATATACATTAAAACTCATAATCTGTAATGGATACATTTTTCTATGAATAAATTTTTAGAAAAAAATAAAATATTTTGTTTATGTTCCTAGATAATCAGTATGTGAGAAATGGAGACATTAAGAGTAAGAGTTACAAAGTGAAAATTTACTGAAGCTAATTCAATACTCAATTGAAAATGTGTGACATCAGTTAGCATTCTTTCATCTAATACAATACTTTTTGCAATCCAAAAACACACAGAATTCTGCTTATGGTCATATTGGAGTAATCATTACTAGATGTGTCCTCTCACTGTGAACAAAACTGGAACGCATATATAAGACTTCTTTTAGACATTGGCCAAGAAGTATATGAAGACCTGAAAGAAACAAAATTGATGAGGTAAGCCCTACAATTGCTCCAAATTTCTGCCTGAACAAACTTTCCAAATGACAGCTCAGAGAAAGTCGTCTAAACTATAGAACAGTGGTCTCAGTGGTTGAGGAGATAGAGATTGGATTTCAGGAAAAAAGAGGCATGTGGGATTGGGAGGGCAGAGTACTAGAGGGGAGAAGATACACAGAAAAAGTGCTCAGTGTAGGACTCACTTGAATCTGTTGCTGAACACTAAACTGTGCATGTGTAGGGTATATTTCCAAAAGGCTAGGCAAAAAACTACTAGAGAGCTGAAATATGAGCAATTTCTAGAACTCACACTGGTCCAGGAGATACTAAAGTTCCAACTGATCAGAATGGAGAAACATTATTAAAAAACTAGGACATTGGTAGAGAAAGATGATGACTCAGTAATAGTAAAATAAAAAGTGGCTCTAGAGTAATGGCTGTTCTAGACCTTCCAAAAGATAGAAAGGCAGAAAGGAAGGGAGAGAGGAGGAAAGGAAGAAAGAAGGAAAGAAGGAAGAAGGGAAAAAAAGCCTCAATTTTAATCTTCATGTCACTTCATCACTTCATTATGGTTAAACCAAACCTCAACTCTCTTTAGAGGAGGACAAAAAAATCCAGACACTCAATAATGTAACACTCAAAGTGTCCAGTGTCAATTTAAAAAGGTTATCATGAAAACAGAAGTATCGTATTATCAAAACCAGGTAATTACAAAAAAAGAAAATTGAGATAAATGTGCTTCAAGAGCAAAAATACAAAGAATCCTTCATAGAATATTGACAAATTGAAACTACCAATATACAAACAATAATCACCTTCGATTGAGATTCAGCTCATGAATGCAAAACTGACTTAAAATTTGAAAATCAATTGTAATGTTTTCCCTCCAAGACTGGAAAGAAAACAAAATCTACTCTCACCACCTTTATTTAACATTATACTGGAGTACCCAGCAGGTGCAAAGAGGCAAACAAAAAAATGGATATACACATTTGAGAGTAATAGTATATTTATTTTTATTCCCAAACCACGTGATTATAAACCTAGATAATCATGAGGATACTAGAGCAAAACCACTATAACTATAATCCATTAAGTATGATGTCAGCTGTAAGATATTTGTAGATGTACTTTATCAGTTTAAAGAAATTCTTTTCCATTTCTACTTTTCAGAAGGTTTTCAAAAATAATAAGTTTTGAATTTTATAAAAGACATTTCTGGACATATTTAAATGATGATATAACTTTTCTTCCATATTCTGTTAATATAGTGAATTATAATGATTAATTTCCAAGTGTTAAAGCAATTTTGAATTCTTTCAAATACTCCTAATTGGACATGATTTGTGACAAAGTTCTCAAGGTAATTTAAAAAGGAAAGGACAGTGTTCTCAACAAATGGTGCTGGCACAGCTATCTCTAAATAAGAAAAAAAAAATCTCAACTCTTTTGTCACATCATACTTGAAAATTAACTGGAAATGGATCACAGACCTAAATGTAAACATAGAGTGATAAAGGTCCCAGAACAAACATGAGAGAAAAACAATGTGACCTTGGATTAGTCAAAGATTTCTTAGAGAAAACAAAAAAGCATTACACATAAAAGACAAAAAATTGATAATTGATTTATTAAAATCTGTAACTCCTTTTTGAAAGGCACTATTAGAAAATTAAAAGGTGCCAGGCGCAGTGGCTCCCACCTGTAATCCTAGCACTGTGGGAGGCCGAGGCGGGAGGATCGCTCAAGGTCAGGAGTTTGAGACCAGCCTGAGCAAGAGTGAGACCCGTCTCTGCTAAAAATAGAAAGAAATTAGCTTTGGACATTTGCCTGTAGTTCCAGCTACTCGGGAGGCTGAGGCAGAAGGATCGCTTGAACCCAGGAGTTTGAGGTTGCTGTGAGATAGGCTGACACCATGGCACTCTAGCCCGGGCAACAGAGCGAGACTTTGTCTCAAAAAAAAAAAAATAAATAAAAAATAAATTAAAAGGCAAGCAAAAGATATGGCAAAAATACTGATAATCCAAATGTCTGCAAAATAAATGTATCCAGAATATATAAAGAACTCTCAATTATAGGAAAACTCAGAATGGCTATTAATAGCTATTTATGGCTATTAATAATTAATGGCTATTAATTGTCAAAAAACAATAGATGTTGGTGTGGATGTGGTGAAAAGATAATGCTTATACACTGTTGGTGAAAATATAAACAAGTACCATCTCTGTGGAAAACAGTATGGAGATTCCTCAAAGAATTAAAAGTAGACTTATTCAATCCAGCAATCCCACTACTGGGTATCTACCCAAAGGAAAAGAAGTCATTTTATAAAAAAGGCACCTGTACCCTAATGTTTATCACAGTGCAATTCACAATTACAAGTATTAATACATAGAATCAACCTAAGTGCCCATCAACTGATGAGTGGATAAAGAAAATATGAGATAAATATATATATATATATATATGTACACACACACACACACACACACACGCATGCACCCACACTGTGGAACACTACTCAGCCACAAAAAGAAATGAAATAATGTCTTCTGAAGCAGCTTGGATGGAACTGCAGACCATTATCCTAAGTGAAGTCAGGAATGGGAAAACAAACACCACACGTTCTCACTTAAAACTTGGAGTTAAACAATGGGTATATATGGCCATAAAGCTGTGTAATGGACATTGAAAACTAAGAAGATGAGAGAGTGGCGAGGAGTGAGGGATAAAAATCTGCCTATCGGGTACAATGTACACTATTCTGGTGAGAGATACACTAAAATCCCAGACTGTAGCATTGTACAATTCATCCATGTAACGAAAGATAGTTGTACCCCCTAAATCTATTGAAATAAAAAAATAAAAAGAAACAGGCAAAATATTTGAATTGACACTTTACAAAAGAAAATATAGGGATGGTCAATAAGCACTTAAAATATGTTAAATAATTTTAGTCATCAGTGGAATACAAATTAAAATTATAATGAAATACCACTGCATACCCACTGCAAGAGTCAAAATTAAAAAGACAGATAACAACAATTGTTGGCAAAGTTATAGAACACCCATAACTTTTATATGATATAGCTGTTGGAGATGGAAAATGGTATAACTATTTTGGAGAGCAATTTTGAAGGTTTTTTTTTTTTTTAATGAAATTATACACTGTGTGATGCAATGATTCCAGTCCTATGCATTTACCTAACAGAAATGGAAGCATTTATCTACTGATGGGCTTGTACATGAATGTTCATAGCAGCTTTATTCAGAAGGTCAAAAATTGGAAACAACCAAAATATTAATCAAGAGGAGACTAGGTTAATGATCCATGGTGCATTTCTACAATAGACTACTTCTCAGTGATAGAAAGAAACAGATTACTGATACAAAGCAATAGCATGGATAAATCTCAAAAACATTACGCTGAGTGAAAGAAATCAGATATGGAGGAGTCTGTATGGTACAGTAGTGTTTATATGGAATCTCATAATAGGCAAAACTAATTTATATTGGCAGAAAGTAGACCTATGGCTGTCTAGGCCTAAGGATGGTGGTGAGATTGACTGCAAGGAGGGAGAACATTTTGAGATAATAAAAATGTTCTATATCTTTATTTTGGTGTTTAATTTAGTGTATACATTTGTCAAAACTCTTTAAACTTTACACTTAAAAATAGGTATATTACACTTATTAAAACACTTATTACACTTAATAAATCCTATTAAATTACACACAAAGAACAAATGTATGCACAGCAAAAAAGGTGGTAAAATAACAGGTAATTTCTTTTATTTTGGTACGTTGAATTTGCTTCTCCTTTTTCGTGCCATTGGAATTAATGAAAAGGGTAAGTTTTTAAAAAAAAAAATCCTATGAAAAGGCTGTACATTGTGCTTATTGGGAAGTAAATGCAGCAAAATTCATGCAAGATTCTATGAGACTATACTTTTAGGCTTAGACACTTTCTAACAGAGGACTATTAAACTTTAGTGAAATCTAACAGTCCTCTTGAAAACATACTTGATTCCTTTCTTACAGTCACCATCCCTCTTATCTAATCCTATCATCTAAATAATTGTGAGAACTGTCAGCTTCTTTCCAGGCCTATCTTTAGTACATGTTAGAACTTCTTAATTCTTTTCCCTTTCTCCAGGCTTGGTGCCTTATCTGATCCCTACCCCTGTCTCCACACTGCAGTCGCAATGACCTCTCTGAATCGTAGATATGAGGAGTTAGTTTAAAATTATTCATAGATCACCATTCAATGGGCCAAGTCCAGATTTCATATCAAAGATGCTTTATAATCTTGCCCAAGCTTGCTTCCTACTTATCTACCTATTGAAATCCTTCTCTTTCCATTCTTTGTCTAACGTCCTGCACATTCTAGCATCATCCTACCTCGACCCTCTTATGTACTTCAACTCCTTACATTTTATACTTTGGCTAGATTCAATGTCTTTCAGTGCTTAAAGTGTGAAATATTTTCTCTTCCCTTTGTGTTATATGTAAATGCTGTTAATTATTACTTGGCACGTGCAGTTTCTCCTTCATCTAAGTTTTTGTTGCTGTTGTTCTTCTTCTGGATAACTCAGCATCCAAGATTCATCCCAAGCAAGGACCTTCTCTTGGAAGACAAACTCTAGAGGATTTGAGGCCCCTTTCATGGAACATGTATATTAATCATAGCATTTCGTTCACTGGATTTTGGCTTTCTTTTTTTATCTGCTATTTTGGAGAAATTGCTTCAATCAGAGGTAACTCCTTTCCTTAGGGTTAGGCCTAATTTTAGTTCTTTGTAAGGATCAATGAGATGAATTCTGGGCCATAAAGAGAGCAAAATTTGTCAAAGAGTTTTTCTACTGTTGATTTATTTATTATCTACTCTGAGTGATAATAATCGGTATTTAAGTTAAATCTCATTAGTTTTAGCCCTTTGCCAGTGAAGAATTTTTAAGTCTAAGCTATTTTGGGCTTTATACCATTTTTTGAAGGTTAGGATGACCAGGTGAGTGATGCAAAAGAGGTTGGAGAAATTTACCCCTGTCAATACCTTCCCTGGGGCAGAATGACTAACAGTGATAAAATCTCCTCATAATTCTATTCTCTCATTTGAAGCAGGTTTAACAAATAAGACTTGTTATTTAGTGGCAAACATTAAAACAGAGCACAGGAATAGTTTCTGAATAAAGGGTGTTACAATAGGAGCTTTGTATATTACATGTTATATTTCTTGCCGTACTTAATATTTATGTTTTTGTTTTGTAATGTTTAGGCGCACACATCACTGTGACTAGCTTAACAATAATTAATAATCATATTTTATAATTCTCTTTGCTTTTATATGGGGCAAAGGACAAAGTCATTTTTGTCTGGCAATTTTTGGCAGGCATTTTCTGACCCATACATGGGAATTTGACCAAGGATCTTTAGCCAAGGTAATAGCAAAGAGTTTATGTGAGGGATATGCTCAATAAATTTTTGTTGAATAAATGAATGAATGAAAGGCACACATTTTTGTGTGTGAAGGGCACCTACTGGTGTAGTTGGTAGATGGCAGAACTTCATTTCAGCACTTCTGACATCTTGTTCTTGTCTATGCTAAGATAAATACCCATGGGACGGATGACAGTGTCTTTGGAAAGCTGAAGAATCTATTCTTGACCTTGAGCTCCTTCTCTTAGCAGGCTTGACAGCTATTTTCTACAAAAGACAATGACACACAAGTTCTTAAGGAACTGCATCCAGGTGGTATCTGCAACACAGAAACAACTGTCAATGCATCCTCTCTCCTCAGGGGTGTAACAAGAAGCTCTTGTAATGAAAAAAACGTATGAAGTAAGTTTAAATGAGATAGTAGAGATAAAAAGGGCAGCGTTATGAGCTAAACTTGTACTTCTAGCTATCTGCCATACTTGCTGCTAATTAAACAAGTTCCTTCTTGAATTTTCTGAAACAATCAAGTAGGAAATATGACTAATAGAAGACAGAAGAGTCCAGGGTGTTTTCTCTTTCTGGACTAGTTTGGATCATCTGAGCCCTGAACAACATCCGGGAGATCCCTTATTCTGAATATTTTTGCATATTCATTAGTTCAACAAATAATTGAAAGCCAGCTATGTACTAGGGAATCTTTTGGGGGCTGAGTGTAGAAAAATGAACAACATGCGGAGTTTATATTTCAAAGCTTATTGGCCTTAGATTTTCTCTTTTAATGCTGCTGCCTACCAGCTGATGAATTCATTGCAATTTTAAACTAGTAGTAATATGATATATTTCTTTTCCTGCTTATATTTTCTGTTCCTTGGAAAGTACTATATTTTGAGAAAACTGTTTTCTAGGATGCTGGATGTAGTGATTGGTAATGTCTGCAAACTTACTCTGATTTTTCCCCCTGGGTAAGAAGGTAACCCTGTCAAACTGATACTCAATATATATCTCCTGAAGCATATACTGTGCAAGGTTTTCCCCATAATGGTAGATGTATAAATGGAACTGTGAAGCAAAATAAAATCAAACTCCAGACCTGGCCCGGTGCAGATTCATCTGAGCATGGCAAAGCCACATGCTCTGCTGCATCTAGTCCTGCTCTCGAGGCCACCTCTGTTCATCTTGGGAACCTACAGGGCCCGTGTATGTGTGGCCTCTTTCTGGCCATGTATACAGTTGACCTGGAACACTGCAAATAGTAGACTTGCTTCAATGTTTCTTGTTTTTGTTTTAGAGGGTGAGTGTATTTTCTGTTTTTTCACTTTTTTTTTTTTAACTCATGTTCACTCCTCATTTGCAGTGTGCATAGGGTGAGGGGTTGGGAATACTTTATTTTCTGGAGAAGTCTTGAGTAATGAGAATAGAGACCAAAGAGGGGTCTTTGTATTGGAACCCCTAATCCCTAATTTTGTGTTAAGTGAACAGATAAAAAGCAAAAGAAAAGCATGTTCAGTGAACCCTGGCTTTATTTTGGTTCGGGCTTCTTTGTTGTACCATCTGACTTTGACAAGGACAGTTAAAGGTGTCTGTCTCCCCACAAACTCTTATAATCTATTCTTCATCATCGCTGGTATCACAATTAGGAAAAAAAAGTCCGCAGCAGATGTCTGTCAATCCGGTTTTCAAGTTCATCTTTGTTGTAGCAGTGAGCAGACCTTCTCTTCCTGTCAATCGCCTTTTATAACCTGAAGAAAAGGGAAAGTTACTGACTGACACCAAGGAGAATTTCTTTACATTCCAATCTCAGTATCCAAGGGGCTCTGGGATTTGAGACTATCAAATTAGTGTCAATTTGAGGCATTTCTGAGAGAAGGAGGAAAAAAAAAATTGGAGATTACCTGAATTCATCTTCCGTGGGGCCTATTGCTAACATCCAATCATAGTGGCTGTCAGTCACAGAGAAAAGCATTATATTTCAATGACTGGGTATCTCTTTAATTATAGAAATGAATATTCCAGCTCCTTCAGCTCTTTTCTTAACAGCTACAGTCCATGAAATGAAAGGTTCAAACTTGAAGGATCAACACAAACAGAATTCGCAACAATTTCTATCACTAGTTTCTTTTCTTGTTGTCTGAACACAATATTTCCTTACTGACAGAGGAAATGAATGAGGTCTGGAAACACTTTTTCGAAGCTTCAATGGCATTTAATGTCATTCCCTTCACCTTCTCAGGCTTTGTGCCTGTGAACAGCATCAGATATTGATGATCTTTTCTTTAAAGACATATATTTCTTTTAAAATCTTCCCAAAACTATAAAAAAGTAGAGAACATTTGGGGTTTTGAGCTATCATAGACAGAGCAAACATTGTTATTATACTCACTTTGAATCAAAGAAACATTTTTTATCCTTTTGTTGACTATTCCTAAAATTATTTAGTGGTAAGTTTGGACATATATCCAATATACTTAGATTGAAGGAAATTGATTTTTATACTTTGCATACTTTATTTTTTTTCCTGGGGCATATAAAGTGCTTAACCCATTGTTTTGCACTTAAAAATGACTCTATTAATGTTAGCAATCATTACTGTTATTGTCATGGTGACTTTTCTTCCATTATAGCCTTGCTCAGTCAGGAATTTATTGAGCATGTACTATGCACTGCATTGTGAAAAATGTGAGAGTCAATCATGTTAAGATACTGACTTCGCTTAAAGAAATTAATGGTCATTAATGGAAATAAGTACAAAGAAAAAATTGAAAGGCAGTGAGTATACTGAGAGGGGTAGAAATGAAGTCCTCTGAGAGTTTAGAAGCATGAGAAAAATAAATACCTCCAGACAAAATCAGGAAAGGTTTCCTGGGCAAAGTGTGCTGGCCCTTTGGAAGTTAAGTACAATTTTACAGGGATGACCATTTGGAGAAGAGGGAACATAGTAAGAAAAAGTATGATGGTAAAAGAAGATGTGTATATTGTGTAGGAAGGACAGAATGAAAAGTGTTAGCCACAGAGGTTGGGCATGTACTGCATAGAGCTTTGACTCTCAGGGTAGGAATTTGGTGGGACTTTTGTCTTTTTTAAATAAATAGAATCCACGAATGATTTGGGGACAGGGAAGGAATGTGGCTAAAATATTTTAAGGTTAATTCAATTGTTATTTTTATGCTTTTAGAAGAGTTTATTTGCTGTCAGCTTTCAGGCATGGGAATTTTTACTAAGATATGTATATGTAATATTATTAATGTATTATATTATACTATAATTAAATATAATATACTACACATACAATAGTAATATAATATTAATACACTTACCATGTTATATATTATAATAATATAACTTGTATATTTCCAGTCTGCAAGAATGGAGAAGGTTAAAGAAATAGTCAAGAAACACCTCTCAATAATGGTATAAGAACGGCTCCTTGAAAAGTTCAAATTTTTATATATATCTTATATGTATATGTATATTTCCTTTTTCTTTCTCCGTATTTTCACACTTTGTCAGTTCAAATATCAGGGCACTTTGGCTGTGAGGGATCAGGAAACATTTAAGTAGTATATAAAAGGGAGAAATGTCTTCAGAATATACACTGACAAAAAATATTTCAGTTTAGCTATCTTAACCTAGAAATCTTATAGACTTTTCTGTAAGCTTTTGAAAAATCTTATAGGAATTTAGAAAATGGCATCATGAGGATTTGTAGGTTATTTTATTGAAGCACATAAAAACTAAATCAAGTACTAGACTGAAGGAAATCCTTGTTTCTACTACAGAGCTGAAATCTCATTCATACCTTATTAAATTATCTATATCATATTCTATAAAGTTGAATACCTCTGTCTTGGATATAAGCAAATACAATTGAGAAGTGGAAAAGATAATAATTTTATGGGGTACAGACCATTTTACTCAGACTCTCTCCTAACACTAAACTTCAGGATATTCCAATCCAATCAATATTATTATTACATAGTAATGACTTTGATCTTTTTGGTTAGTAGAGCCTTTTCTTACTAATAATCCCATGCTTTCCTAGTGAATCAAGTGCTTTTTTGGCTTGAAATGATGCATCAATAATCTGTAGATAATTTTAGACTGATTTACTGCTACTAATAATGTCAGGTGAATTTTAAAAAGTCACTCTTAACAGATTGACCAAAGAGGATAAGGAACATTTATTCAGCTCCTAGGCATTTTATTTTATTATATTTCCTTAGCTAAGTAAATGATTGCAAGGAAGGTAAATATTTCACATGCAAATACCCCTCAAAGTAGGTATCCTAGGTAATTGAGAGAAACTTGAAAAAAATGCATTCTAAACAGTATTTTATTAGATTTTAGGAAATTTCCCAAGTAATTAAGATAAAGTCTGGGGTATGAATGCACATGCCTAAAAATGAGGTTTTTTTTGTTTTTTTTTATTTTAGGCATTTGGAATTTATGTCTGCAATGTATGTAGTTATATTCCATTTACTGCTAAGATGATAATGTGTGAAGCTCCCAGAATTTGGAGGGATTAGGTAGGGACTGTCAATTGAAGCAGATAATTTGTTCTAAATTCTGAAAGATTAAAAAGTTAAAAACTGACAGAAAAGCTAATGTTTTCATTATGATATGGTTCTTATCTGGCCTGGAAGATATATCTTTTACAGATTATAAAATATTCCAAAGAAATTTCATTAAGGTAGTTAGAACAAAATAGCTCTGCCACCATTTACTTTTCATAAAAGAAAACAAACAAAATCATGTATTGATAAATATTAACTATACTCTCTCTGACATTACTTTATGGTATCTAGACCTATGATATAAAAAATTCCAAGAAAAGTTGAGAACCTAGCTTTCAAGTTTAATTATGCATAAGTAAATTACAGCACATTAATTACTACCCATACAAAACTATTTCTTAAATGAGTATCTTTTTTGAGAAATGGTCAAAGTTCTTAAAAGAGACAAAAATAAAGCAGTAATTCTTCCTATATTATAAATACATGAGAAGAAAAATTATTAAGTACAATTCTTGTTTCCTATTTAGCTGAAGGAATCTCAATGATTCAATTAATAGAAGAAATTCACTTAACAAACAACGGTCAGTGGTGGGATTGTGAGAATTTCTAGATTTTTTTTTTAATACAGGAAAGGATACTAACACGTTAGGATTTGAAGACCTGCCTAAAAGCCCCATACCCTGAAAAAATACCTCACATTGACCCGACAGTCTGAAATGTCACACTGTGAGACGGGCTTTCTCTGCCTCTCTTAACACAAATTTTCTATTTACATCACAATGTAACTTACAGAAGAGTCACGTCAAATGAATGTGTCTTATGACCACATTAGCATCATTTGAGGTAAAGGAGATTTCTATTAAAAAATGAAAAATATGGAATGATTATGGACCTTGCCAATGAAATCAGGATTATGTCAGAGGCTAAACTGAATAGAATAAGGGGGACCAAAGATATCATGTGGGTGGAAATGCTGTTGATTTTGTTTATATATCAGGAGTTGCAATAAACTCGAATGTCTTCAGAGGCTATGAAAATAATAACATGTCATGTAAGTCATTACAGGGGTCTATGACCATAGGGAATGGTTGTAGAGACATGGAGACTACCTCCCAACCTCAAAGCATAAAACATCTTTTTCTTTAACACCGTGCTAATAAAACACAATGAGTCAAGGCTGGACTTGGCCAAAAAAGCCAACCATCCTTTGCCAGGGTAGTATCCCCAAACTTAACCTTGTGAAGTAGCAGAGATTTAAATGATGTGAAAATGAAAATCCTTGTTCAATTTTGCAGTATTATGCAAGTCATCTGGACATATCATGGGGAGTAGTACAATGGTGTAATATTAAAGAGATCCAGCACATAAGATCTTACACAGTTTATTTACACTATCCGTGCCTTGGTCTTCACGTCTGTAAAGTGAGGATGAAAGTGGTACCCAAATGAGAATATAATGAGATTAGGTATATAGAGCCTGGTACAGAATAACCACTCAAAAGGTTAGCTACTGCTAATTTATTATTCTCAAAAATTATGTGAATAGTTTTTCATATGAGTTGTCAATTCTGGGCAATCAGAACTTGACACAGACTTTCAAAAACTCATTTTGTTCTGAAGGTTATGCATTGTTAAATCATCTAATCCATAGTGAAATTCAGCAGGAAGATGGTACATGGCAGGACACCAACATCTCTGCTTTTGGAAAGCATTCATAGAATGCTCAAGGCTCAAGGGCTTCTTGAATAGAGATTCTTTATTCTCAAGGCTTCATTCCTGCTGGCCAGTAGCTAGTTGGGTTGGGCTCAGCTGGCATTTGTTTGATCAATGTTTCCTTTAACAAGTAGAGAGCTCTATTTTATTTTAAAGATTAAGAGCCAGTAGAATACACAGTGTATGTGAGAAGTACAATTTGGTAGGAAAAAAATTAATCCCTAAATTATGAATCAGTAATTGTGTGCATTTTGTATGTATTTAATAATGGATTTATTTATTTTGCTATACACTTCTAATCATTACAATTCAGGGATATAAACAAAAATAACTCCTTAAGTCGCGACCTATTTTTTCCAGTGACAAACGTTCCACACAAAAATCTTCCATGTATATTTATAGTATAATTAGTTTTACCATCTTCTATAAGGCCTAGGGTTCACAGGAGGCTTTGTGTTACCATTGTGGGATAGAATGAGGTACGCAGACTTCAGAAAAAATCACATCTCAGAGGATTTGCAAGAATATTTGAAACTCTAATATTTTTCTGATATAAGATGTGATGTATTAGAACTTGCCTTAGTTTAATTTGGATCAGTTTACCTTTCGATAAATGGAGCACCTTTCTGAAAGGGGACTTGATGGGACAGTTTTTCTTACATAATTAGATCTCCAAAGACTGTTAAAATTTATTCACTCACTCATTCATTCATCTATAAATATTTATATAACTGCTCCATGCAGACATTACACAGCATAGAAACTGGAAATATGTAAACAATATATAGTCTCTATCTCATGCAGTCCAGCCAATTGAGGATGCCTGGCGGGAAAAAAGTACACAGCTGTAACTGTTTAACACATGCTCTCAGACCAGATGTACAGACAAGTTTTATCTATGATTGAGGTGGGTTCTCTGTTCTATTCTTGGGTGGGCCCTTTTATCCTTGGCAGTAGATTAGAACAGGGAATATATCCAAGAAGTAGGCTACAACACACAGCATACTTGGGATGTTGCAATCTCAAACTCACACGGGTTGTCAGGAAAATAAGCTTTTTCCATTATGCCTGTCCGTTATGACTTTTTAGTCATTGCAATGGATTGAGTGGGTACAAAAATGCACATGAATAACTAAATTGTTTATTATCAATGCTGACATTGACCAAATCACTAAAAAGTAAATTTTTCTATGACAAGAAACATTTTGTTTTGCTCCAAAACTACTTATTATATGCACATTACTCAAATTCTTTTCTTTGTGGACTTACTTTATTGAATCTTACGAAATACAATTCCCTCCCAAACCAAACTCTTCTCTAAATCTCTCTCCAAAGTAGGGCTAGCTAAGATGACAGCAATTATTATGGACTTTATTGCAAATGCTTATTTTCCACTATAATATTAGGACTTAAAGATGCGGTTTCTGTTACCAAGACAACCTGGGGGTAACACAGGCACAGTTTCAAGCCTTTACTTAACACTATTTGTTAGAATTTCCACTGTATTCATAGAGCCCCTGTCCCTCATTCCTGGGGACAAAAGAATGCCAATTATTCTATCCATATTATATCTTCTGATATAATATACAATTCTATTGTTTTCTTCTCTCTACGTTGTTTATATTTCAAAGGATCTTCTTGATTTAAATGTTCTTTTAAAAATTAATTAAACCCATTTTTTCTACAACTTGAGTCCTTCTACTCCTCCAATAAAAAGATTTTCCTCCGCTCCAGACTAATCATACAAGTCACCACTAAATTTCAGGTTAAAAATACCCTAGATAAGCATGAACATGGCTAACTACCTTTTTTTTCTTTTTTTTTTTTGTCTTTATCAATTGAGTTACTCTACGTAGGTTATTTCCCTGGGAAGATTGTTCATAACTGTGGTGAACAATTTTTGAGTTTGGGTCATTCATCATCACTACTTGATCACAGCCTTCTTCTTAGTGTTTGCTATGGGAATTAAAGTTAAATAATAATTCAAAACAACATAGTTTGGATTAGTACCATTTAAATTCAAAGAGTATAAAAGAAATTTGCTCCAAAATAACTTCTGTTCTTTTGTATTATTACTATCACACAATTTATAAATTTATAGATTATAAACTCATCAATACAGTTTTATCGATAATACTTTATGCTATTATATTTTAGATCAGATAGAAGAAAAGTTATAAGTAAAAATACACTTATACTGTGCTTTATGTTTACCTATGCAATTAATTTATCCACATTCTTTATTTCTTTTAGATGTAAGTTATTGTCTAGACTTCTTTCATTGCAGGCTAAAGAACTGCCTTTATTATTCCTTGTATGGAAGATCTGCCAGTGAAATTCTCTCAGCATTTTTTAAATTTTAATTTTAGGGAATCTTAATTTTTCCTTCACTGTATTAGTATAAGCATAGTTTTGCTTGACATAGAATTCTTGTTGACATTATTTTTCTCTAGTGCTTTGAATATGTTACTCCACTGCTTTTTGGTCTCCATTTTTTTTTTTTTTTTTTTTTTTGAGACAGAGTCTCACTTTGTTGCCCAGGCTAGAGTGAGTGCCGTGGCATCAGCTTAGCTCACAGCAACCTCAGACTCCTCGGCTTAAGCGATCCTACTGCCTCAGCCTCCCTAGTAGCTGGGACTACAGGCATGCGCCACTATGCCCGGCTAATTTTTCTATATATATTTTTAGTTGTCCGTATAATTTCTTTCTATTTTTAGTAGAGACGGGGTCTCGCTCTTGCTCAGGCTGGTCTCGAACTCCTGACCTTGAGCGATCCACCGCCTCGGCCTCCCAGAGTGCTAGGATTACAGGCGTGAGCCACGGCGCCCGGCCTGGTCTCCATTTTTTTATGCTAAGTCAGCTCTTAAATTAATTGAGCATCCCTTGTATGTAATGAGCCACCTTTATCTTGCTTTCAAGATTCTCTCTTTTTATTTTATTTTCAATAGTTTGATTTTTGTGTAGCTGCATGTAGATCTCTTTGAGTTTATCTTGCTTGAAGTTTGATGTATACTTCTGAGCAGCTCAGCATCCAGCCAACCACCAGAGGTATGTGGGAAGGAGAAACAAAACCCCCACCTACTGTCTTCACTGGGCTTTGAGCTTCTAAGAGCAGAGTTCTGTCAATATCTTTTTTCTTCTTGTTCTTTGTAATTTCTTTCTGTGAAGTCACTGGCAGGCTCCAGCACCTTTCCCCCTGAACTACCCCTGAGCTGGTCCCATCCCCCTCTCCTCTATTTGAAACCCTTCCTTCCTTCTCATCCAATATGGCAACCAATATCTCTAGTCAGCCATCTTTCAAAATTCTACGTAGGTTAGTGTTTTTTATTCAATTGTAAAGTTTAGGTCATTGTTTCTTCAAATATTCTTTCTGCTCCTTTCTCTTTCTTCTCTCCTGGGACTCCTATTATGTATATGTTGGTATGCTTGATAGTGTCCTACAAGTTTCTTAGGATCTATTTCTCTTTCTTCATTCTTTTTCCTTTCCATTCTTTATATTGGATAATTCAATTGAAGTATCTTTGAGTTTACTGATTCTTTTCTCTCAAATCTTTTGCTGAGACTCTCCAGTGGATTTTTCTAAAATTTTGCTCTTCAAATTTTAGAATTTCCATTAAAAAAATTATATATTTTTTATAGAGTTTAGTAAAATATCATTGTCATAACTTACTTTTTTATGGTTTCCTTTAATCCTTTTAATGTATTTATAATAGCTTATTTAAAGTTTTTGTCTATTAAGTTCAGTATCTGGACTTCTTCAGGGACAGTTTCTGTTGACTTTTTTTTCCCCTCTGTATTTGGAGCATAAATTTCTCTTTCTTTGTTTGTCTCATAATATTTTGTTGAAAAATGGACACTTTAAATAATATAATGTGGCTTCTCCTCTCAATCCTCCTCCCAAGGTTGCTTGTTGCTAGTGCTGCCACTACTTTTTATTTGTTTAGTGACTTTTGCTAGGTAATTCTGTAAAGTTAGTATATATATGTAGCCACCAAAGTGTCTGATTAGTTAGATATGTGGTCAGCTAGTGATGAGACAGAGATATTTTAAAATTCTTGAACCAGTTAGTCTCCTATCCTTTCCTGAGGAGCTCTGTGTATGTGCAGTGTATCAATCACACTTTCAATGTTCTAGTAGTTTAGAACTCACCTTAGGCTTTACCTTCTGTTTAGGCAGAGTCTCAAGGGCAGTCAGAGGTACAATATTAGAGCCTTCATAGGTCTGTTCTGAGCACACACTCAGCTGTGCACATGTGTGTGGCCTCTCTACCTCCAAGAAAACAGAGATATCCAAAGTACTTTATAAACCTCTCATTCCCCAGATTTTCCTTTTACATATTTTGGACAACTTTTTTGTTTTTTTAATCCAAACTGGTATCACAGCCTCAGGCAGTTGTAATGTAAAACAATTGCTACTGAGTATTTTCCAGCAATGTCCTGAAGATGGAGCTTTTCCCACTGTTAGGTCAAATAAAGACAAGCCCTTTCAATGAGGTGTTTTTTTTTTTTTTTTTAAGGTAGCTTCCAGAAAGATCAAAGTATTGACAATATTTGGAGATGAGACCTTTTTGGAAAAGTCTAAAGGCATTCTGTTTTCTTCAGTGGCTACTAGGCTGCTATTTTCTTAGCTACCTTGGTTGCAAGGCTGCTACCACAGAGCTGTGGCAAGAATAATGTAACTAGAGTAACTTAAAATGCCACAGCTTTCATTGTTCTTACCAGTGACAGCCATTTTTTAAAAAAACAAATGCTTATCGAGAGCTTGTTTGGAGGTTCTAGCAGGGGAGCGGAGCTACTCACATACCCTTGACCGAAGAACAGTCCTCCTCTGTCAGCGGAGAAGGTCGTTCTCTTCGACTGAGCATGTAGGTTTGGGAGGGACACACATGGAGCAGTGAGGGTGGAAGTGAACACCCACCCAGCCAGCCAGATCAGCTGAATCAACCATGGCGATCAATGGGGTGACAGATGTTGCAGCCAGATCATCCTCAGTGATCCACAGAATTAATACAATCTCTATCACAGTACCATCATCATTCTTTACAGAACAAGAAAAAATAATTCTATGTTTTGTATGGAACCAGAGAAGACGTCATATAGCCAAAGCAATTTTAAACAAAAAAACAAACAAACTGGGAGGTATCAGTATACCAGATTTCAAGCTTTACCACAAGGCTATAGTAACCAAAACAGCATGGTACTGGCACAAGAACAGAGATACAGACCTTTGGAACAGGACTGAGAAGCCAGAAATGAAACCATCCACATATTGTCATCTAATTTTTGACAAAGCAGACAAAAATATACAATGGGGAAAAGAATCTATTTTCAATAAATGGTGCTAGGAAAACTGGATAACTCCATGTAGAAGATTGAAATTGGATCCTCACCTCTCACCTCTTACAAAAATCAGTTCACGATGGATAATAGACTTAAACCTAAGGCATGAAACCTTAAGAATTCTAGAAGAAAATATAGGGAAGACTTTTTCAGAAATCAGCCTAGGCAAAAAATTTATGAAGAAGACCTCCAAAGCAATCAAAAAAATAAATAAATGGGATCTGATCAAATTAAAAAGCTTCTGCACACCCAAGGAAACTATCAGTTGAGTGAATAGACAACCTACAGAATGGGAGAAAATATTTGCTTTCTACACATCTGATAAGGGGCTGATAATAAGAATCTATATAGAAGTCAAGAAATCAACAAGAAAAAAATTCAAACAACCCCATCAATAAAAGGGAAAAGGACATGAACAGAAACTTTTCAAAAGAAGTCAGAATAATGACCAGCAAACATATAAAGAAAATGCTCAACATCTCTAATCATTAGGGAAATGCAAATCAAAACCACAATGAGATATCACCTAACTCCAGTGAGAATGGCCTTTATCAAAAAGTCCCAAAACAACAAATGCTAGTGAGGATGTGGAGAGATAGGAATACTCTTACACTGCTGGTGGGACTGCAAATTAGTACAACCTCTGTGGAAAATAATTTGGAGATACCTCAAAGAGTTAAAAATAGAAATACCATTTGATCCAGCAATAGCACTACTAGGCATCTACCCAAAAGAACAAAAGACATTCTATAATAAAGACATCTGCACTCAAATGTTTACGGCAGCACAGTTCACTATTGCAAGGATGTGGAAACAACCCAAGTGCCCTTCAATTCATGAATGGATTAATAAAAAATGATATATGTATATACAATACTACTCAATTACAAAAAGCAATGGTGAACTAGCACCTCTTATATGATCCTGGATAGAGCTTGAGCCCATTCTCTGAAGTGAGGTATCACAAGAATGGAAGAATAAGCAACACATGTACTCACCATCAAATTGGTATCAAGTGACCAACACTAATGTGCTCACATGGTAGTAATATTCATTGGGTGTTGGGGGGGTAAGGGTGGGTAAACTCACAACTAATGGATGCGGTGAGCATTATAGGGGGGAAGGGCATGCCTCTAACCCTGACTTGGGTGGGGCAAAGTCATAACTTGTAATCAAAATCTTTGTACCCCCATAATAGCCTGAAATTAAAAAAAAAAAAAAAATGCTCCTCAGATTGTTTTAAGCCTTTGGTCAATTTCCAGAGCTCTGGGAAAGTTGATTTTGATGACTGTTGCCAGTGTTCTCCACGCTTTCAAGGACGAACTGAATTTTGGAGGTCCTCTGGTCCAGAAGTGCTCTGTTCCCTATGTCTACTGCTGACATGAAATGGAGAATTGGTATTTCATCATTTGCAAAATGACAAAATACTGGGCTCTCTATCCTCTGTCTAGATATTTTTATTTCTATGAAAATCTGCCTATTGCTTGTTTTCCTTGTGCTCTGTTTTAAAATATGTAAGAAAGAAGCTAATGTTTAATATAGAATTGCTTTTTTACCTTAACATATTTCTAACAGTGATTCATTTAGAAAGGACACCTTTAAAAAGTTATTAGAAAATCTGAACCTTCATAACGTAGTAAAACAAATATTTTCCAATAGAGAATTTTAGTTCAACCTCTCTTCCCCAAGGGACATTCTCTCATTCTCACTTATGATAACATAATACATTAAATTATAGATAAATGTTATTGTTTATTATTATGATCAATAAAGCTAAGAAACAATATAAATTTCATAATTGAATAGATGGTTGTAATAAATAAAACATTCCCTGATATTGTGATTTATTCCCTTAGCAATGAATTCATCCTTTATGAGCATTTGAGTATAATTTAGTAAGGTAAGCTTATATAGCTCATTTTTCTGGAAACACTTATTTTCATCTCTTTTTACCTGATGTAACAACAAGCTAATTAAAAAAATTCAAAAACTTATGCTGAAGAATACCATAGCATGCCCGGTGGTTTTATTTTTCACTATTTATTTGACTAGACTTATTGATGTCATGGCATGCTTTTTATCAACACAGCAAACAAACTTTAAGTGTATTTAAGTTTTTCCTCAGATTTTGTCTGATATTATTTATCCTTGACAATAAATAAAGCCAAAATACAGTGTAAAATCAGCCCAAGGAGTTAATAAATTTAAGTTTAAATCTGGCCTTCAAAGTGATAAATTATTAACAGAAGCATCTAGATATTTAACACTTTTTGGATTCTGTGTTTTCGTCTCTACAATGGCTCCACATATGATAGTTGAGATGGTTAAACAGTGTAGCTATAACAACTAATGTATAGGTTCTTAATATAAATATTTTTTCCTTCCTTAACTAGGATGTATGATTCTAGGAAAGATAAATATAAAAGGGAAAACCTGACTTCATTCGATAGACAATCCCTCAATTGAAAGTGGTACTTGAAATAAATTGTATTAAAAATATGATTAAAATGAATTATATCCAAGGACAACTGGTCCCTAATGATTTAATTTCCATTAAATCATTCAGTCAGTCAGTTATTTGTTCCTGTATTTATTCAACAGCAAATATCTATTGCATCTCCACTAAATGTCAGGAATTAAAGTGTCTTAGTCTACTCACACTGCTATCTCATAGAAACCATAGAAACGAGTGTCTTAAACGATAAACATTTATTTCTTACATTCTGGAGGTTTGGAAGTCCACAACAAAGGCTCGAGAAGACTGTTGAGGGCCTACTTCCTGGTTCAAACACAGCCATCTTCTCCCCGTGTCCTTACAGGGTAGAAAGAAGGTAAGAGAGCTCTCTAGAATCTTTTTAATGAGGCCACTAATCCAATTCATGATTAGTGAATCATCCTCCCTCATGACCCTAATTACCTTTCAAAGGCCCTGCCTTCTAATACCATCACATTAAAAGTGATTTAAACACGTGAATTTGATGTGAGGCAGGGCGGGCGGAGCACAAACATTTAGAAAATGGGTTGGCAGCTGCTCTCGAGAAGCTTCATCCTAGTAAAAGCACAAGAAAAATGATAGGGAGCACCTGAACATCCTCCAAAGTTGTTAACACTAAAATAATAATAGATAATTATAAGCATGTAAGAAAACATATAGAATGATGGAATATAAGTGTTGGAGGGCACTTCATGGAGTGTGATCACAGGAGAGCTAATGAAAAGGGGACATCTTAGTCAACATCTGAAAAATGGGATACCAAACATTGAGAAAATAAATTCCAGGCATAGGCCAGGCATTGTGGCTCATGCCGATAATCTTAACACTCTGGGAGGCTGAGGTGGGAGGATCAATTGAGCTCAGGAGTTCGAGTCCAGCCTGAGCAAGAGTGAGACCCCATTTCTACTAAAAATAGAAAAATTAGCTGGGTATCATGGCACTTACCTGTAGTCCCAGCTACTCCAGAGGCTGAGGGAGGAGGATCCCTGGAGCCCAGGAGTTTGAGATTGCAGTGAGCTATGATGACGCCACCGCATTCTACCCAGGGCGACAGAGTAAGACTTTGTCTCAAAAAAAACAAAAAATAACCAGACAAATTCCAGGCATAAGTGAAAGAGATTGCAAAGTCTTACAAGTTGAAATAACCTTTGTTTATTCAAGAAACAGGAAGGAAGTCAAAGGCATTGGAGCATAACAAACAACTGGGTAAGTATTGCAAAAAAGTAATTAACACTGGGCAGGAGCGGAGCCAGATAAGGCAGGGTCTTGCAACCAAAGGAATTTGGATTTTGTCCTAAGTGCAGTGGGAAATCAGGGGTGTGACTTGATCTGATTTATGTTTTGTAAAGATGATTCTGGCTGTTCTGTTGAGAATGGATTGGAAAAGGCCAAATATGCATACTTAGGGACATAACCACACACTCCACAGGCTGCCTCTAGAGCGCTGTGAGAAGTGGAAAAAGAGTGTTTGGCCAAGTTCCTGTCATATGGTGGCACAGAAGCTTGTGACCTAATATGAGCCCCCCAAGGGTCTTTGATCACCAGATGGTGGAGAGACCACCTTTTCTCTCCATGCCGCCTGCTTGGTCTCTGCACAGCAGCTGCCCAGAGCCTGTAGCAGCATGTGAGGCTGCACAAAGAATGGGACCTAGATAGCAATGCCAGTTTGCCGTACCCTAGAGACAGCTACCTAAATGCAATCATTTTCATAAACAAGACATATTTCATCTTCACTATGTGAGATAGTCCAAATGTAAGAATGCTCAAGGTGTTTAATATCCAATGTGTAGGAACAAATAATTTTAACTACCATCAGTGCGTATTTTGTGAGAATACTATCCAATTGCTAGGTCAGACTTCTTTTCAATATTTATATTTGGCACATTTATTTAGTGCCAGGTTTCTTGTGTATTTGGGTATTGTCTGTCAAGGATTATAACTCCTTGATGTCTGTTGCTCACAAAAAATTCAGTCAATTGATCAATTAAAATAATCCTTTACCTCCCTACAACATTCTTTAATGAACACACTATAGTATTTCAGAGCTAGAGTTTTGTTGGCACATTATGCTTCCTTAGGAATTGTAAAAAATTAGGAAGCAAAGGGTGCAATGAATTTAGCCTTTAAGATGCAAGATATTGACATGTTGAGTTAACGTGAGTGAACAACTATAGCACAGTAATTAGTGTAGAACTTCTATCCTGCATTTATCATTTTGAAGGATAACAATAAAAAAGAACAGGACAATATTAAGGAAAATACATGGAAAAAATGACAATTCAATTATAGGAAAGGTTACTTTCTATTACATGAATTGAGACCATGTAAAGAAGTTATTGAAATTTTTGTTTTATTTTGTGACAAAGGAAGAGCATAGGATTGTTGATCCTGCCAAAATTTACCCATTTATTTAATGGTTGCCAAACACAGCCCTTGATTTTCTGCTAGAGATTTGACAGTTACTGTTTTGCCAAGGTTGTTTGGGAACACTCGGTATCTTTCCCATATGTTGTTAGAAGGCAACCATAGAACACATGATATAAGAGCCAAGCTGGAGATGGAACTCTGTGGAATGTGGTTTTGTTTTGTTTTGTTTTTAAGTTTTTATGTAATCACCATTAATCTCTGTAATTTTGCTCTTCTAAGAGCCATAGAGGGAATGGTGTAATTTGAAAAGCCAGGGTCACATTTGTAGCCCAGTTTAGAATCTACCTTTATTTCTAAAAACAAGCACACAAAACTCATTAAGATATAGCACTTTGAGAACTCTAATGTTGAATGATCGCAATTCATTTCCTGGAGGATTTTTAGACCTTACTGTTGATTCACCACAAAACTGTCGTAATGCAGTCTCACGAACTCCAGAGGGAGCGGGTCTGAACAGGATGAATAATTCTACATTCTTCTCTTGCGGATGATCTTTTCAGATCAGTGTGAAGTTGCTTGTGTTGGAGTGAGCGATTGCTCTTATTCCCCTGTACGTCGTCTGGCTTTGCTTACAGAAGCTTTTATTGTTATTAATATTTAACATTGACTGAAGGCCAACAGTGCTCTAGGTGATGAATACAACATTGAACTGATTCTGGTCTTTGTCCAACTGGATAATTTCCAATTTTACAAATAAGAGATAGAACTTGCTCTATATAAATAAAGGGATAAATAAGACAATATGCGGGAAAAAAATCATAGTCAGTAATATTCACTGGCTTCTGACCAATTCCTGATGACTTTCGTTGTACTTTCAAAAAATTTCTAAGGAAAATTTTCTAAATTAACTTTCTTACTTTTTTGACTAATATTCTAAGAAAAATTATACTTTTCAATTTTGGTTGGTCTTCTCAGCTGTTAGCACTTAAATGCTTATTTTGGAGTTACTAATAATAATATATTCTGAAGGTGGTAGAGCAAAGATATTGTAAGTTTGATGAAATACTAAAGTACAATTGATATGAATAATTATTATTAGTTTCTTTGGGTAAACGCTGATAAATTATGATATTATAGTCTCAAAATTTTTGTCATTAAAATTGTACTAATCAAGTTCATCAGAGCATCTTTTCAAAAACAAACCAAAGCTAAAGGAAACAGAAGTCAATATTAAACTGAAGCTATGTTGTCCGCCCCCCCTTCCCAGATATTCTTCCTAGAGGCAGAAACTATTTTGCTGCTAAGACGTCAGGGAATGTATACAGGTTCATCTACTTGTCCTCGATCTTTGAAAAAGGATTGATTCACATCCTGCTTTTTTCCAATTTGCTCCTCTAATTGATATAGCCCTGGATGAGAATAATCCATTAATAGCCACAAGTGTGGTTTTAAAGGAAGCGGAGCTGCAGAGAGCATTAAACTAACAAACAGAATGGAATGTATTTTATTTATTTATTATTATCCTGAAAGAAACAAGCTGGAGGTGTCATTATAATGTAATGTTTTATACTACTAGGCTCCTGATGCTTTGTGAGTTTACTTGATGTGTTTTGCATTTTAGGATTTTCGTGATCAACATTTAGAAATTCCTAAAAATGTCACATCTAAAGCCATATTTTACCGATGACTCTTTTCTTGTTTTTTCTGGTGTACTTTTCAGTTCCCTTCTCTTTTTTATCATAATAGCAAGCCTTTAAGGAAAGAGGCTGCATTTTACTCATCTGAGTATCTTTTCGTCTACACATAATGGGCACAAAGTAAAACATTTTGTTGAACTCATTTGATTTTCAGATTGAATTTTACTCTGTTTTTGAGAACAATTCTACTTTAGAAAATGTAATACCTAGCTTTCAATTTAGTTTGGTTTAGAGGTGATAAAAGACAGAACAAGCAAGACAACGAGAAAGTAATTTTGTCCAAAATTATATAGAAAATGTGTAAGAACACCTTCTGATGAACTATGTAATCATGGGGAATAACCCTTTTTCATTATACTAGTGATCATTTTTCTCAATTAAAAAGTAACACTTAAAAATGGAACACATTTATTACAGAATTATTACAGAAAACACTATAGAGCAAAAGGTTAAAAATAAAAATAATGTACAATTTTCTCACCAGGAGTAAACTTGTATGTACCATTGAGTTTGTGTTCTATCCCTTTTGACATATATCAATATTTTATTTTTACAAATACAGGTTTATACGATGCAGATAATCTTGTTATAGCCTTCCTACCTAATATAAAATACATTCTCCATGCCATTTAATATTCTTCATGGCAATATTTTTACACCTTCATATTTAAGCAGAATTTTATCAAACCAATTTTCCAGTGTTTGACAAATATATCTTTTTGAATTATCTTCAATCATAAACAATTTAGTGATAAACATCTTTGTAGCTAAATCTTTGTACATACCCTTCACTAATAAAATATTTTAATAAGTATGCCCCAAAACATGTTTTTCACTGTCACTAATGATTCATAAAATCATTAAATATAAGAATCTAAAATAATCATTGCATTTTTATTTTTGGAACAGCAGCTCACAGTTATAAATCAGAAAAATGTTTACTTAAATAACTACATTGGACTGACAAACAGATTTAATTTTGTAAATTAATTTCCCCACCACAACATGTCAGTTGCCAACTTTCATTTCAAATTTCTAGCATATGCATTTAATCATTGAGCAAAATTAACTCATTGCTTTCCACGTTCCAGTCACTGTTCTAGGAATAGGAAGATGAGAAGATCACATCGTTTCTAAGCCTAAACTACTTACCATTTTATGGGAAAAAACTTACCAGTTTGAGATTATGAGAAATGAGGTAAGCTTTCAGAATAGAGCAAAGATGAAGCTTAAATTTGCAGCAGTTTCTACAAGTACATAGCAAAATGAATTGACAGTGAAGAAATGAGGTCATCATAAATGCATAACAATAAGACAATAATACAAGAAGGACTAAATTCATATGTGCTAAAATTATCTAGATAATTTGGTGATATCTATATTACCTTTCATTTGATCATCACTATTGCTAGACAGTAATATCTTTATGACACTTCCTACTCAATGTCTTAATTTAAATATCAGTAAATGCAGTAAATAAATACCGATGTATATAGGGATTCTCTATAAAGAGATAATGAAAAGATTATGGAGATTTTGATTTGCTAAAACCTGTGCAACAAAATAAAAACATAATTTACTATTATTGAGCTATCAAATAGTGATTGATGAAACTCTATTTTTTTTTTTGTTGAGACAGAGTCTCACTTTGTTGCCCAGGCTAGAGTGAGTGCCGTGGCGTCAGCTTAGCTCACAGCAACCTCAGACTCCTCGGCTTAAGCGATCCTACTGCCTCAGCCTCCCGAGTAGCTGGGACTACAGGCATGCGCCACCATGCCCGGCTAATTTTTTCTATATAGATTTTTAGTTGTCCATATAATGTCTTTCTATTTTTAGTAGAGACGGGGTCTCACTCAGGCTGGTCTCGAACTCCTGACCTTGAGCGATCCACCCGCCTCGGCCTCCCAGAGTGCTAGGATTACAGGCGTGAGCCACCGCGCCCGGCCGAAACTCTAAAGTATAACTCAACTCACATATTTTTTAAATTTTGTCTTTTTATTTTGAATTTCCTTTTATGTTTTGGTATTTGGTGTATCCAAAAGCTACAGATGCTGCATCCATAGCTGGTGACATAAGTATTAGTGTCACTATTATACAATCATTTTGGATCATGCTTACTTTTTTTCTTTGCCATAATTTGAACTTGATACACAATATAATGATACTTAGTAATACACAAACTTTCATTGATTCATCTGTAATTTTATAAGCGTGCTTTAGTACCATTTAAAAAATTCCTCTGAAAAGTTCTCAGTAACTTTTTTTTAAAAGAAGTAAGTTCAGGCCTCATAATAAGGATCTGGAAGTTCAGAGGTATCTTGCTGTTACATATCTCTAGAATCAGTAGTATTCTTGGTATTATATTACTTTTTTCTAAGCAATGTGGAGGACAGCAATGTCTGTTTTCATTTCTTTGAACCAAAGTGAAAAAAATGCACTTTGTTGGTGGAATCAACAAATAATGTTCATGTGCTGTTGGCTGTCAAAGAGAAGAGCTAAAAGGAGAAAGCCAGCCATCAGCTACTCTCCCTACACCACACTGGATCAACCAGTTCAGGTTTTTCTGTGTCCTACTTATTTGTCTGTAACTATTGCTTGTATTAATGCCATGTACACTCAGTCTAACTATTATTTTCAGGATGTAGAATTTACCTCTACGTACTTAGTGAGAAAAGGAAGAGCCAGTCTAGTACTGAGCACTTTGGCATTTCTAAGGGTAAGTTTTTATCCCTGGGTTTATATCAATGAATTTAATTTCCTAAGTCTAGCTACTCAGGGGCTTTATGAAAAATGGATAGAAGTTCTGTTGGCTATGTAGCTGTGACCAAATCATGGATGTCTCAATCTACTGTGTTCTAAAATTCAAAGGAAGGAGATAGTTTGGGGGGGGAAATAAACACAATCATCTCCTGAAAGCTATTTGTTCTTTTTGTTTGGTTGTTTAAGTCTTTTATAGTTGTTTTCTGTGAGAAGATAAAATAAATAAATCTGTACTTATATTCAAAACTGGTTTATCCCAAAGTCTATTTTGTTAAAGAACAAAGGAAACCTAACAGATCATGCCAAACTGAGATTATCCTGAAAACTATTGATTAAAGATTGCCTGCTATGGATACTTGGAAATGTTCATGAAATTAATCTAGAACTAAAAATATTTCTACATTTTAAAAGTATTCTCTCTTTCTCTCATTTTTTTTCTCTCTCTCTCTCCTATGTTAAATGATAGTGAGTGCTATTTTTTCCTCCTGTAACAAATAAGAGGCATCATTAAAATAATCACCAAATATATACTCTGTGCTCACCTGACTTAGGGCATAGGCTAGGTGCTGAAGAGAAAATGTTTTCCAAAAAATGTGTAAAGGAGTTTAAGGCCTAGATCCTATCCATAGGATTTTATAATCTAATTTTAAAGAAATGAATTGAATAGAACAAAGATGAGTAACACTATAAGGTAGTTAATGAAGTTTCAAATACTTTACATGAGGCATGTAATAAATATTAAGAAAAGAGTGATCATAAAGAAACAAGTATTCAGAAGCAGCTTTCAGAAGTCTCCAAGATGTAATGTTTCAAGGATATTTAAAGAAAGATGTCTTCAAGAAGACTTCCAAGAGAAGATTTGTATGAGGACATAGGTAGAAAAAAGAATTAAACATTTGAACCTTATTATAACAAAGAGAATGTATTGAGGAAGAAATTACTGAATTTGATACAGTGCTTGGGGAGTGTTGAATTACTTTGTTAAAAATGTGTAAAATAAACTATGATGAGAAAGGAGTTCGGATGCACAGAGACAGGGGTCACCAGTCAGGAGAACGATGCGGTTGGTCAGATGTGAAATAATGAGACTCACCGCCAGAGAGATGGCAGAGGGAAAAGGGATGACTAGCTTGATGAGGTAGCTTTGGTGCATGGACAAATGAGTCTAATTCACAAACATAACTGCCCCTGAGAAGTAAAGGGAGAACTTTTTTTTTTTTTAATTTGTAAATGTTCTTTCTTAGACTTTAATAGAAATGTTGGGTTTTAGGCACTTGAAAAATCATGAGAAGGTGAAGGTGATAAAGGTTATAGAAATAGATTTTGATGCTGAACTAAGAATATGTGAATAGGATCAGGTTGGATTGCCTCAGTATTCAAGGTTATTTGTACATTAATATATTTTAATATTAAATTTATGGATTTTTAAATGTTTAGATATTTAAATAGATTCTGTCCCCCACGAAAGAAAGCATATGAACCGTGGAGGTGGGTGAGTTCTCTGTAGGAAGTGAAGAGTAAAGTTATTGACAACTGAGCATCATACATAATCAAATCCATACCAGGGCAGGAAGAGGAAATATACCCAATAAGGATGAAGGAAACGAATGGGAGTAAAAGGAAAAGGAATTTATGGTACAATTAAAACTAAGAGCTAAGGGAATTTTACTTAGGAATTGGTTTCAACAACAATTAAGAAGAAGAACAACTAAATATGACTTAAACTTTAAGATCTTACACAATATAGTTGTAGTAAAAATGGAAATGCTGAAAAACAGACTTTATGGGCTTAAGAAGTGGATGAAGAAAATATGTAATGAATTATCTCAAATAATAATAATTTCTTCATGTTGAAAACCTATTAACTTTTACAAAAGATCAGCTCTTTTATCTAGTCTTCTGTATGAAAAAAATACCACAAAAGGACAAGGTCTTAAAAAATGTTAGCATAGATCAATGCATAGATCTTACATATATATTTATTTTACATATTATATTCTTATACATTTATTTAAACTATGTATGTTTTATTATGTTGAAAATTCGTCTATGGAGCACAAAAGCAAGTAGGCTACGTCTAAAGAATATTTTTAATGTTTTCTCTACTGCTATATATTAAATTTAGGATTTGGAACTGTAGGCCATAGCAAAGGTAAGATAAGCTTTTGGTCAAGTGCAATCTTGTTATCCTAACCAAAGAAAATATTTCAAAAGCCAGTTGAGCAACAGTGACATAATTGTAAGTACAATCATGAATCCATAAATTCAGAAAAAAGCAAATTACTAAAATATAACAGTACTTTAACTGTTATTACTCATTTCTTTAGAAGAACTTATAACTGCTTTTCCTGAGTAAGTCAAATCCCTGTTTTATGTGCTCTCATAAGTTGATGTACTTCCCTTTCAAAGAAATAATTCCAGCTTATATTTTAAAAATATTTTAGACTATTTAAATATTTATTTTGCCCCCAAATGAATTGTCAGCACCATAAAATCAGATGATTTTATGTCTGTTTTTTCCCATCATTATAACTTAGCAGCTAGCACTCTGGCTATCACAGAGTGTCTTAACCTCAGCACTGTAGACATTTCAGGTTTGATAATTCTTTTTTTTTTTTTTTTTGGTGGGGTGGAAGACTGTCCTATACATTGAATTTCTGCAATATCCCTTGGCCTCTGCCTACTAGAGTTGTAGGGAGTTGAGTTTGAAAACAACAACAAAAATGTCTTCAGACATCACCAAATATCCTTTGGAGAGGATACAAAATTGCCCCTGATGAAAGAGTCACTAGGCCAGCACAGAGTAGACCCCTAACAACTATTTGTCAAAGGAATGATTAGAAATCATCACCACTTTAGTACTAAGCAAAACCCACACTGAGAACCAAAGTCCTAGAGAAATAAATGAAATGACATTCATAGCGTCTACTTCTACTATTCCTTTTTCTTCATCCTAACCCCCTTGACAGTGACATTAAGAGAGAGGTTGAGGGACTGATATCTTGTAAAATGAAAATTCTGGTTTTTCATTTTAGTTTTAATCTTTATTGGCCTTGCCTATGTAAAACTTCGCTTTCTCCCACCCACAGAGTATTAGAAGGGCTTGAGAAATGCAGTTAAGGAGTAGTTGACTGAATTTAGTTAAAGATGCAAGATGCAGATGGATTTCTGTGTAACCTGAGCTGTAATTTTAGTGATGGAATCAATCTGACCCTGGAAATACATTCATTCATTATGTGTAGGAGTAAAACTCCCTTCTGAGCAGGAGAAAATTAAGATAAAGCATGGTTTGTTTGACTATTCCTTTAAGAGCTTATTTCTTTAAAATTGCAGCTGTTACTTGGCTACAGATTTTAGTCGAGCAGAGCATCACTTACTTGTTTGTTTATTTAGCATGTGGACCACAGTCATCCATAATAACTCTACGCAGCAACTGGGGACATTTGCAGCCTTAATTTCGTCTACTGGCAAATTCTGCTAGTCATTCTTCTTAAAGTATCATATCTTATGGGTCATGGCCGGGCAACATAGCAATATTATTTATTAAGCCCTACTTCTTGTAAGTGACTGTGCTATGGAAAATTTCAAGTATTAAATACTTCTCAATTGACAAGAAGTGAACATGAACAATATTAGCTTTCATTTGTACCTAACTACACATTTTCAAAGCATTTTCTGACTTTCCTTTGCCCTCACAATAATCCTTTGACATAGCTAGGGCAGGTGTTGTTAACTGCACTTTATAAGTAAATAAACAGGAAGGAGCACTTTAATATACTCAGACTACTTTAATACATGAAGAACTTCATGATTAAACTTTGTTTTTCAGATCGGATTCTTTGTCCTGATAATTTAAATTTAGCACTTCCTGCAGGAGTGAAATTCAACTAGTTGACTTTCAGAGATGTTTTGATATTTTACCCTATTTTTATGATTCAGTGAAAAACTGGGGAAGGAACAGACTACAAGCAGTAAACTATACTTGGTATATCTCTGCTAAGAAAACAGATGTGTTCCAAAATCCCACTTTAAGTCAGGAGCTTTAAGAAATCTGTGGAGAACTACTATGTGTACCCAAAGTGTTCTTTTTTTCCTTCAGTCTTTCTTTGATGCATATTCAGACTCTCATGTATAGGAATTTGGGCAATATTAAATTATTAGTGACTTTTCTTTATTTAGGAAATTAGAAAACTTGCATATTTAAGACAGGTGCCAAAAAAGTGTACTTTACCCTAACACCGGTTTGTTAGAAGGGGATCTGTCTGATTGAACGTTGATTCTCAAATCCTCTGCATCCTTTGTAGTGCGTTTGTCCTTATGAAGTGTAGACTAATGCCAGAGTTTCTTTGTCATACTTGAATTATAGAATCAAGAATGCTCTGTGGTGCCTGGGAAGGTTTGCCCCCAGAATTAGTCCTTGCCCTTCTCCTGTGTCCCTCGCTTCCCAGCCTCCTGTGCCAGCTGCCTCCATCTGGGTTTGGCCAGTGAGAGGCACTGATGGCAGATGGCAGAGATGAAGAAAAGGAGAAACTGGGTGTTTCTGTTCCTCTCTCATGGCAGCCACTGGACAGGACACTTCTTTCTAGTCACATTGTCCCCTCGTTTGATCCCTCTAGCCCTGTTGCCCCCGATGTTGATGAACTCTGGGTCACCCAACCATTCTGGGTTTGGCTTCCCAAGCATTCTGCACATAGATAACAAACTCCCCCCATTAAATTCCATCACGTTTAGGAATGGATAGTGGTTTCTGTTTTCTTGTTTAGATCCTGACTAATATGTGTTTTTTTATTGCTTTAGTTTCCTTTGGGAAGACAGCAGGGGTAATGAAGGCTTTCAGAAGCTTTTTAGCCTGCAACTTTTCAGTGCCGACCGTATTAAGAGTTTCTAGATGTGACCAGGTCAACCCTAGCCAGATGGTCATTTTTAAAGGCAGAAGGGCTATTTGGAACTAGAATGGAAGATATTGCAAGGTAGGAGAAAGCCAGGTGACCCTAGGGAAGAACATATAAGCCCACTAAATAGTGGCCTCTGCTGTGTCTTCCTTAAGTTTGCTCCTTTTATTTCTCATTTAGTGAGAAAAAAAGGTTGATAGAGAAGAGTTATTTATAACAACAAATAAAATAAACATTCAAAAAATAGTAAATACAATTGTGGTATCTGTCAGAATTAAGTAAAAATTCCACAATGGGTCAAATGGCAATTTACCTGAACATGGACTTCTTAGGAGCTGCTAATGCTGCACCACACATTAGGGGAGGTAATGAGGAATTTCCCCTTAAACGGTGGCCTCCCAGAAAGGGCAAAAGCAATCTGAGGTTGAAGACCTTTCAGGTTTCCTCACTTGGGCAGAAGGTTGACTGCCCCATGCCTGCCATGTGGCAAGCTCCTAGCAAGTGATGTTTGTTGCACTTCCAAGATGGCAGAACTAAATGAAACAGAGGGCAATCTCTGTCCTAAGTACAAAATTCAGTTCTGTTCTCTGGAGCTACTTATGCCATAATTAATTCTCAAGCTTCTTAAACTGGACCCTTTCTTCTTAACCAGCCTACAATAATCACCTGTTTATCTGCTCCATGTTCTCTGAATTCCCACCTCTAAACTTGACTGAAATGTAAAGGAAGCACAGCCGTCCCTTAGAGCTTCAAAGCATGTAATCATGTTATAGGAATAGCTTAGTTCCCTATTTGGGACCATTTCTGTTTTCAATTTGCACATTTTCTTTCAACTGCATGATCTAAATGCAATCTATATGCCAATGACTGCCACATACGTAATGTCTGCTTTGACCCTGTCCTGAGACGCTGGACTCTTCCAACTGCTCAACATTCTCACGTGGCCTGAAAACACACTTAGCATAAAGCCCCAACCTCTCAGCTACTTACAAAGCCCTCCCTGATCTGGCCTCATTCTGCTTCTCACTCCTGTGTCTCTCACCCACTACATTCTAGCCAGACTCACCTTATCATTTTTACTTCATTGCCTGCACACCAGCCATTCCTTCTGCCTTCAGAATGTTCTCCCACCTGATCCTCATAGGGCTGGCATCTTCTGTCCATTCAATCTCAGTTCAAACAGCACTTCCTCTAAGAGATCTTCTCTGACCAACCAATCTAAATTATCTAACCTCTCTATTTCATCGAATGAGACTTACAACTCTTAGAAAGTGTATTTGATTATTTATTTTAACCCCCTTCCCCCATTAGAATATAAGCACCATTAGAGCTGGGATCAATTCTATCTCATCCTCCACTGTGTTTCGGGGTGTTAGGATCAGATCCTTTTACATAATGGGTCCTCATATGGTGGCTGAATGAATGAGTACCTAGCGGAGGGGAGTCCAAAAACAACAACTCAGCATGATACACTGGAGGTTATAATAGTAAGAGATTATCGCACCCCCCACTCCACCTCACCTGCAAACACCAACCTTCTTTTGGCCTCAAAATCGTAATATTGAGAATAGTGTACTGGGGAAAGATTTCTGGTATCATAGAACAGATTTGCAACCAGTCTGATCTGTTTTGTAGGCTGCACTGTTCTCTAAGCTGAATTTTTCTCTAGGCTAAAAAAAAATGAAGAACTCTTACTCCTTTGTGTTTTAAGCAACTTATAATTCAGATACACTTTTGCCCTAATGGCCGCGTTAACTAATTAACAGAAACCTTCCAATGTCTGTGCCCTCTCTCCGGTCCTGAGATTGTCAGTTATTATCTGCATTACAGATGTGTGTAATGGTCTCATGAGCACAAAATGTTTCCAAGAAGAATGTAATGTACACAACCAAAAAGGAGGGCTACTTAATGCATAAGAATGTGATAAACTGCACCATTCAGAAAATATGCACAGAGAAAACAATCTAATTTTAAAAAATTCATTTCATTTCATCTTGTTTCCCCAGCATAAATTCTTATAGTGCCTATCAGATAGTGAGCATTTAATAAATGTTTTTGAATAGAATTAACTTTTACATGTGTTAGTTTATATGTGAAAAAATAAACTCTATTCTTAAACATTTGTTCAGTTACTTATTTGGTCCTCATAATTTATGATGTCTTTTAGAAAAACAGTCCATGAATGATTTCCTGTAGTGTCATGATATAAGAAAGTAAATTCTTCATATTAATTCACTAATAAATATTCCTTCTTGTACCCTTTTTACACTGCATGATGTGAGTAGTTTATCTAGTGAAGTGCATGAATAGTTTCTCTCAATTAATATTGATATTGGGTATTTCTCTTTATTTAATAATACTTTTGTTCTGAAAGGAAACATTAGCTTCTCTCCTATCAGTTCAAAGCCTTAATGTCACAATTGAAGTATCTTTTCAAATTCAAACTGATGATTTTCTTTCTTCTTATACAAATTCTCTTCCAGAAGGAGACGAATTAGAAGAGTATGTATCTATATATACACATTTATAGAAAATTTTACATGGAATAAGTATAATTTGTTGTTAAATGGTAATATTTGGTAACTCTAGAACCATCTAGTTCTAGAATTTTCTTTGTAGGAAAAAGTTTTACAGCAAATTCAATTTCTGTAATAGATAGGGGACTTAGCTATTTATTCCTAAGAGAGCTTTGGTAGTTTGTATGCTTCAAGAAATTTGTTTACTACATATAAGATAATAAAATTATTGACAAAGTTATTCACAATATTCTCTTATTTTCTAATAACTGTAGAATCTATAGTGAAAAATTCTTTTTTAGTCTTGATATTATATTGGTGATTTGTAAAAACTATATATTTGTTTTCAGTTTGAGGTTGTAAGGCAAATATGATTCAATTAAAGTCTAATATAATTCACATTTCTTGTGCAAAATTTTTCTTAGCTGAAATATATTTTTATGTAATTAAATTTTTAAAATCTCAGAGCACCACAAATTTTAGTATATTTGTCCCAATTTACAGATGAGAAAATTGAGACACAGAAAAAGCAAAAGGCTTAACCAAGACAAGGTTGCTGGTTGATGAAATATCTAGATTTGAAACTATTTCAATTCTAGGTCTTAATATTAAATCATATTTAGGAAATTTTGAGCCAATGATTTTTTATAAAATGAGAAATTTGATATTTTCTTGAAGAATTTTTAATACAATTATGTTTCTCATTCAAAAATATTTTCTAGGCCGGGCGTGGTGGCTCACGCCTGTAATCCTAGCACTCTGGGAGGCCGAGGCGGGTGGATCGCTGGAGGTCAGGAGTTCGAGACTAGCCTGAGCAAGAGCGAGACCCCATCTCTACTAAAAATAGAAAGAAATTATATGGACAACTAAAAATATATATAGAAAAAATGAGCCGGGCATGGTGGCGCATGCCTGTAGTCCCAGCTACTCGGGAGGCTGAGGCAGAAGGATTGCTTGAGCCCAGGAGTTTGAGGTTGCTGTGAGCTAGGCTGACGCCATGGCACTCACTCTAGCCCGGGCAACAGAGCAAGACTCTGTCTCAAAAAAAAAAAAAAAAAAAAAAATATTTTCTAGTCATATAAACATCTTCTTAATTAAGAATTATCAGGTAAAACATATAGACATTTACTTTTTAATTATTAATATTATCTTCTCTATGCATACATATACATATATGAGTTTTCTTTTTTGTGATTGCTGTGATTCTTCTGGTCTTTGCAGCCACCTGCCCATCTCTAGATGCCTGCAATGTGGCAATTAACCAGCAGCTTCTTAATGACCTAATTAAGCCATAATGATTGAGGTACAAGGCATTTCCTGGGGATTAATGGCCAACAGAGAAGAGTTGATGGCCCATGGCATAGCTGAGAGCCATTAACCCTAACCAGCCATTAATCCTGAGAAAACACTATATACAGAGGTTACTATTATAAGCTAGAAATGAAAACAATGAAGTATGGTATATTTACATGCAGTGAAATTATATTTGCTAAAGATGGCATCTCATTAAAGAATAAATATTTGAATTGTGCTAAAATAATTCTTCAACTTTTAAAGCCTACTGCCAACACTGTAGAGATATTTTAGTTAAATAATTCTTTTCTTATTACCTTTGGTTGCAAATTATAGTAGACAGCCAGAGGCAGGTTATGTCAACAAGAAGAAAGTTGTGATCCTCAGACCTGAGGTCAGAAAGCAGTTGTGATTCAGGAACGATGGGAACTGGAATTTAGAAAGATGTGTGGAATCCAAACAATATTCTGCATCTCTTTCTCATCTCTCCCTTTCTCTAAACATCTACCTATTTCTCTGGCTAGTCTCTGTGTCTCTTTGCATTTTTCTGTCTTTGAAAATTAACTGCTTTTACTTCAAAGACTTAAGAAGAAGTAAGCCCCCCTATAATGTCTTTGATAATATTTTACATATACAGTCACTCAATGAGATTAAATTTCTTTATCATTTCCAAGTACATGATCCTAAATTAGGGTATCTGGCCAATATTTGGTCGGGAAACTAACTAGGGTTTAATCAACAGTGGCTCTGTGTATTTGTATGTATTTATATAGCTTGTTAAAAATGATTTTGTAGCAAATAATCCCACAAAAAATGCTAAGCATCATTTGCCACTAGAAAAACACAAATTAAAACTATAGTGAGATACCACTACATACCTATTAGGATAGTTAAAATCAAAAAGATTAGCCATACCAGGTGTTGGCAAGGATAAGGAGAACCTGGAACTCTCATAAACTGCTGATGGAAATTTACGTGGGTAAAACCACTTTGGAAAACAGTTTTATAACATCTAAGATAGTTAAATATCTACCTGCCATATGATCCATTCATTCTACTCTTACTTAGATATTCTTAACCCCGCCCCCCAAATGAAAACATATGTCATATAAAGACTTGTATATGAATGTCCATAACAGCTTTATTTGTAATAGTCACTATATGAACACAATCCAAATGTCTATCAACGTGCAACAACACGTATAAATCTCAAAATAATTATGCTGAGTGAACAAAACAAAAAGAGTACCCACTGTATGATTCGGTATATAGAAAATTCAGAAAAACACAGATTAATCTATAGTGACAGAAAGTAGATCAGAAATTGTGTGGGATTGGAGGTAGGTGGGAGAGATTACAGAGGCGAATAAGAAAACTTTGGGCATAATAAACATGTTCATTATCTTGATTGTGCATTTGGTTTCGTGGGTATATACTTATGCAAAAACTTGCTAAATGATACCTGGCAAATATGCTCAGTTTATTCTAAGTCAATTATACCTCAATAAACCTATTTTTTAAATGGCTGTTCTATGCCTTACACAGAGGCAAAGGTACTCATTTCAGAACAGGGAACTGTCAACTAATCAGTTGCCCCGTCTCAACCTTTTATATGCAAGATATTTAAAGACCTATAAATTGAGTTAAGCAGAGTCCTTACTTGGAAAGACTTGCTTACGTCTTACCTTGTAAGAAATTTATAATCTGTCTATGGAGGGGAATAGACAATTAAATTTTTTTAGAAAGGAGAGAAGGTAAGACAAAATATGATGTATTATCAGGGAGGTGAAATACATTTGGAAAGTGTTTTAAAGGCGAGAGAGATCATTGTCAGTGAGAATTTAAGAACAGACTGCATAAAAAGGTGGTGCTTGAAGCAGGACTTTAAGAATACACAGATTTTCGGTGGGCACAGGCTGGTTATACCAGAATGAGCAGGGGCTCAAAAGCAGCAAAATTTTGTGTATTGTTAAAAACACTAAAAAATCCAATTTTGCTGTAGCATAGCATGTGAGCTGGGAGCAGTAACAGAGAATGGCAGAAGGTAATACTGTTCAGGCGCTTAAGTATATCACTTAAGATTATATTTAATTTGCCATTTCCGCTTCCAAGTAAAATGTAATAGGTTGAAGCAATCATTCCCATTGAAATAAATGAGTGAATTATAAAAAAAATCACACCTCTAAAAACCATCCCAGAGCTGTGGAGACTGCCTTTCTCCTTGGTTGATAGACGGCTATCTTCTCTCTATGTTTCTGTATCCTAATACCCTTTAAATGACATCAGTCATATTGCATTAGCATCCACCCTAGTAATTTCATTTTAATCTAATTACCTCTTTTAAGACCCTACCTCCAAATACAGTCACATTCCGAAATGCTGGGTGTTAGGACTTCAACATATATATTTGGAGGGACACAATTCAGCCCATAACATAACTTCTCATGCAAGATAATTCAATACTTGTTGTTTTAATGCACTAAATTTTTAAATGATTTGTTATATAACAATGTATACCTGAAAAGATGTATCTTGTTGGGATGACCACTAAAAGAAAGATACCCAAAAGTATCTACCCAAAAGGTTTAATGAGAAAACAAGAGGAAGAGATAAAGTGAAATAATACAAATGAATTTTTATTGATCCAAAGATAAAAGGAGAGGAGATATAAGGAAACAAACAAACAAAAAAAAGATAGGGGAAATAGATAGAAAATAAATAGCAAGTGGTAGATTCAAATACAACTATATCAATAAGGACATTAAATATAAATGGATTAACAGTCCAATTAAAAGGCAAAGCTTGGCTGGGCATGGTGTCTCATGCCTATAATCCTAGCACTTTGTGAGGCCAAGGTGGGCTGGCTTGAGGCCAAGAGTTCAAGATCAGCCTGGGCAACATAGCAAGACCTTGTCTCTACAAAAAATTAAGAAAAATTAGCTGGGTATGGTGGCATACGCCTGTAGTCCCAGATACTTGGAAGACAGAGGCAGAAGGATCACTAGAGCCCAGGAATTCAAGACTGCAGTGAGCTATGATTGGGCTACCACACTCCAGCCTGTGCAACAGAGCAAGACCCTGTCTCTAAAATAAAACGAAATAAAATATAAAAGACAAAGCTTGCAGATTGGATTTAAAAATTAATAAGATTTAACTATATTCTCTTTAAAAGAAGGATACTTTACATATAAATACACAGATTAAAATCAGAATAAAAACAGAAATACCAGGCAAACATTAAACTAAAGAAACCTGGGCTATGTATAATTTAATAAAACATATATTAATAATAATTTAAGGAAAATATATTATATATTCATTTACAATTATTATAGAACCATGTAATTATTATCTCCTAAAAATTCTTGGATTATATCATAATTAAATTATCAGTGATTATTTTAAAAGAATATATATTATTTATTATATATTATATGTATAGTATATTAACATATATGTTTATATATTGTTTATGTTTCCTACAATTTTATTTAATTCAAAAATAATTGTTGAGTTCTAATTATGTACTAGCAATTATGCATACAGTGGTCAAAATGACAGTCTCTGCTTTCTCAGATAATCACAACCAAGAGATATAAAATAATCATAATGATAAAAATGACAGTAAAAGTAATAATAAACATAACATCCAACCTTGTCTGAGGTCCCAGGAGTAAGGGAAGGAGAGATATGAAAGTTTTTTTTAGGGCAAGTCTTAAGGAATAATTAGTACGTAAAGAAGAATAAAAGGGGTGGGGAAAGAATACTTTCAAAGCATTTTAATACATTTCTGGTAAGAGCATTAAGGGTAGGTACCTTTCGATTTCTTTAAACTGCTATTGTTTAAAAGCAGCTCTGCAAAATGCAAGAGAATACAAGAGGAAATGATTCTGGCTGCTTATTCAAATAAGCTAATTTTGCTTTCTCAGAGCTATTTCCTTAATGAAACAGATCTTTCTCACCAAAACCACTTGTGAGAAACTGATGAAATTGATCTAACAAAAGCATTGAGGATTTTTCTTTCTTTTCTTTTTTCAAGGAAAAGTATCTCTACTTTTAATGCCATTCACCAAAAATGGATTCCACAAAAATTCCAAATTATACATCATTGCCTTAATATAGAGAAGTTTGAGTTTTCTGTTTGGTATATATGGATAGTACATATTTCTCTGTTTTGAAATGTTAAGTTCTGAGGTGGCATTTTGCACCATAGCTTTTGTAGTGTTGCAGAAACTGGGATGTGTGGAGCCCACAGTAGTTGCTTAATAAATATACTTTGAATAAATAAATGTATAAACTATATTCTGGGATTCTTTCCAAGTGTAAGAGAGAATTTACTGCTACTTTGTCAAAGTAATAATTAAATAACTGGATAGGGACAATAAATCCAACTTGGTATTTAAAAAGGCATTAAATATACAAGGAACATAGTCACGCAGACAGTGGTTAAGACCAGGAAGGTGAAACATGCAGAAGGATAATTTAGAGAAAAATGTTGGGAAACGGAGAGAATAGATTTCTTGGTGTTAAAGATAAATTAAAAGATAGAGACGTATCTTGCAGAATAATAAAGGCACAGATAAAGACCAGGAGTCTTAAGATGAAAAGGCATTTTTGTAATAAGAAAGATGAATTTACTCTGGTGTTTGTGATTTGCTGGACCAAGAGAGCTGATAAAACAATACAAAAATGATTAGTTGATGATGTGAGTCTTTATCAACATTTACAATAGTATTTTAAGAGGATGAAATTTGAAAAAACAATCTAATGTTATAAAAATGGATTCGATAGTTACCTTGATATAAAATCAAGTGACAGTAAAATTCCTATGTAAAAAAACTATACAAATTATTTGGAATTATTTGATGGTGATCAAATTTTATTAAAATGAATATCTTGCTAAAATTCATAGAGACACTGCCCTTGACCTAAAGGTTAGATAAAGCTGATGCTCATTCTCTTTCTCTGGTGAATTAGCAAGTGCAAAATAAGGACAAAATAAACCTCAGGCTCATTCCTCTCTTCCTTTAAGCTTCTGTACTTTGTCTGACCTGCTTATCAACTGAGGGCAAATTTATTTTCTTTTTCCTAATAATCATTTGATCTGTGAACTTCCCTAATTAGCAAGTGTTCTCTTTAGGCTTCTTTTTGCTTTCCTGAACCTCCATTCATCCTGAGAACTCTCCTCTGAAAGGGGACAAGAGGTAGACATATTTCATCATGAGAGAAGTTTTCAATCATTTTACCCTTGACATGAGCCCCAGAGGGAATCCAACACCAGCTACTCTGTGCTACAAATTCTGCAGTTTCTGTCTTAGTCCCAGGACCACCAAATCATTCTCCCCATCAAAGGTATATTTAAATCAGGAGTCTTGGAAACCTTTCCTACTCTGGAGCCTTGGTGGGAGTCAGAGAATTCTCATTCAGAGAAGTTCTCTCAAGTTTGAATTTCATCCTTTCTTTCCTAGAATGCCACTTGGTTTGTGCAAATTGTGTAGCTCCTCCCAGGAAATCAGCGTCATACCTGTGCCGCCCTCATCAGTATCAGCCTCAACACAAAGAGTTGTGTCACAATCTGATGCCGTGACTACAAGAACTTCCTCAGGCCACGTTCATTTCAGGCTTCAGAACCCATGTTTTTTTAATGACGGGGTACACAAATGTTCTCAAACTGTGACCTGTGAAACACTTGTATCAGAAGTATCTGGGGTGCTTATTTAAAAAGCAGATCCTGGGTCTCATTTCATATGCACTCAGTTTTCTGGAGGGGAATCCTAGTGCATTTTCATTTTTAATCAGTTCCTTGGGTGATTCTCAGGTCTACAGTTTGAGAAGCACTGAACCAGACCATTGCTCACAATGCTTATGTGCAATAGTCCACATTCTTAAGAAATAGATATACAGTAAGTTGTCCCCCCACCTTTAGTAGAAAATTTTGGATTCTGTGTATATGTGGTGATGATGGGGGGTGGGGAGTTCACTTGGATTCTTTTGCTTGTACATTGAACTCACAAACTATTTCATTCTGGAATCATAATTTCTCCGTATACAAAACTTACCTGCCACTACAGATTTGATCAAAATGTTTAAAATTCTTAAGATATTTTCCTGTGCTATTAACCAAAAGTCCTGTCATGCTTCTCCATTCTTCTAAACACACTTTAAAGAA
Source organism: Eulemur rufifrons (assembly GCF_041146395.1). NCBI lineage: Eukaryota > Metazoa > Chordata > Mammalia > Primates > Lemuridae > Eulemur > Eulemur rufifrons. Next base: position 20,992,241 of record NC_090992.1, read on the forward strand.
GTCAATATTTCTGCTTATCAGCAAAACAGACTATTTTGGGAAAAACAAAGCTTTGGTTATATGGCCTTCAAAACTAGACTTGAGAAGATACTGGAATTAATAGAAGGAGGAAATTTGCTATAAAAACATGTCATCATGATTTTAATACATTTTCATAAAATGTAAAGACTTAATCATCTTAATGCTGTCATATAACATGCGTGCCTTTTACAAAGAAAGACAGTTGAGATTCGGTCTTACTTAATTGTAATAAATAAGGGAAGGAAATGAGTCCGTTATAATTTACGTCAGCCTATTTGAGTTTCAAGAAGGAAATGGAGTTGTCCCCTTTCACATGTGGAAAATCGAACAGGTGATTGCAGAGAAGCCTGGATGACATCATTACTCTTCCTCAGATAAATGCCTAAGTGTTTGCCACATTAATGTGCCACCGGATAACAATGTTTGTTTGGATTCAATGGAAAGATCAATATGAAGAGAAAGATGTTTTACAGGCTCTGTATTTTCTTTCTAGAATAGCTGTCAACTCATATGATAAGAATGAGGGTCAAACAATTCCTAAGAGCTTTCTTTCTCAACTTTCAGAACATTAATAAACACTGTGATTATTATTCTCTTGCACATCTGTCAGACAACTAATTCTGTATCTGTAACTTCATAAATTATGTGAATCCTAGAAACTGGGTAGGGATCAACTCACTGAACCTTTATTTCAATTGAAATTTTATATGAATCAAACAGTATTGAAAAATGTGTCATGTTCCATTGTGATGAGAATGAGCATATTAATGCCACTGTTTGATTTGAGAGTGTTCTTTTAATTTCATACCTGTGTGGTTAAGTCCTTTAAAGCAGAGTGATCTGTGATGAGCTTACCAAGTGTATAATTTCCTTTTACTAGAGAAATTTTTGCTTTGAGGACAGCTATATTAGAAATTTCACTTAATTCCACATTGTCTATAACAACCCAGTTGGATGGGCTTCCTTCTGGTAACATTTTGACTTCTTTTGCTTTGTTTTTGTGGACAGAGTTGGTAGAGGCTGAAATGAAGGCTGGTACCAAACACAGGTAGTGGACCCACAGTGGCATGGAACCCAGGTGAACGTCCCAGTCTGGGAATTTCAGCCCTTCCATAGTGCCAACTGTCCTACAGTGTCTTCATCTCATTAAAGGTTAATTAGTTTCTTTTTCAGCCTGTAGCTCCATCATATATTATATGGGCCATAAAGATGATATGAACATGTACTTGGCATGCGATTGTGAACTAACCATATTCATTATGGAGGCATAAATTCACTGCTCTGGGGCTAATTTCTATTCTGGCAATGGAAAAATAGTCTCTAGAAAAATTGGACTAAGGATTGGGACATTGCTCATATCCACACTCAGGTGGCAAACCTGATCCACTACTACGTGGGGAACACATTTCTCAGGGCTACTAACAAAGTTACTCCCACTTTCAGTAGGGGACATGAGACTTACAATTTTATTACATTCTGTAGGAAATTAGATTTAAGAAGCTACAACTGTAGAAAAAAACGTGAAAAGAACGTGTCAGTTCTTCAATATTTCTGTGTTCAATTTACCACTACCATATAATTGGTATTGGCAGAGTAGGAAGCAACAACAAAAACAAAAAGATGTGAAAAACAGTTCTCTAAAACTTGCTATAGATAGTGAAATTTGAAAATAAGTTTTGAATAATAATCACTGCCATTTTAGTGTACAAGGTTTCTACAGACATCTATATACCTACAAAAAGATGACTGGACAGTTCCCAGATGTCAGACATTATAAACAACTGATTCTAGTAGTTAATCAAGCTACTACTTCACCTTGGATATTTGTCATACCACTTCTTTTTTTAATATAATTGTTATTTTTTTAATTTTTGTAAAATAAACATAGCATGAAATTTATCATTTTAATCATGTTTAAATATGTGGTTCACTGGTACATACCACTTCTTTTACCCTAAATTACAAAATATACATGTACAATGTTGAATTCAGGAATGATTGAAATCAATATTTTTCTAATAATTTCTTAAAAGGGAAGTACTTGGAAACAATTTTAAATGCACTAAACTGTGTTTTAGGATAGTTAATAGGATGGTATTCATTTTTGTTAAATATAAGCCCCATGAGCTGGTTTCTTGAAATAGACTTTTTTCCCAATTGCTATCATTTTTATTTCTAGAATTGCAATTTATTAAACTGCAAATGCTTATTTTACAGCTTCTTAAAGTAAATATCCCCAAGACAGATAAAACTTAACATGTGTTCTGGTTAAGAACAAAAAGCATACAGTGAGGAAGCAGATACCAGCAAGTCAGCACTTAATAATCAAAAATAAGTTAATTTCATAATCAAGAATAAGTTGATGATGCTAAATAAGTTCATTTACTAATAAGTCAAGAAATAAGTTGATTATCAGGAGTACATAAAACTGAGACAGGGAACTGGCAGGCACTGCTTTGGGCACTACATTGCTTTGGGCATTGCTGCACTAGTGCTTCATGCATTGCTTAACTGAATCAGGAAGTCTCAAAACAAAGTTTCAAACTACCCTGACTAAAACAGAATGGAGGCAGGGCAAGTTCCAATCGGTTAGAGCCAAGAATGGTGGAAAAATTGCTTCTTGACCTTCCAGCTTCATTATACACTCATTACCATAAAAGTTTCTAAGGACACCTCCGACTCCCATTATACACCTGACACCACGACACTTCCTGTTTGACCATATTCAGTCAAAAGGAGGGTGTCACTATAATTCCAGTAAAACACCACCTCTACCATGAATATTCCTCCCCTTTTTTAGCCTATAATTAAGCTGTTGCTTACATAGAGGGGCAACAGGAACCACGGGGCCAGTTCTCTTCTGCAGGGAGAACTAACTTCTGCTGCTTGTGGAGTAGACTTTCTATAGTTTCTGAATAAATCTCGCTTTCACTTTATACTGTCGGCTTGTTCCTGAATTTTTTCTTGTGTGAAGCCAAAGACCCACTTGGATGTCAAGAGGCTCCCAGCATTAGGAGTCACCTTCCTGTGTCATCACCAGTGGAATATAATCAGACTAAACCCAATTATCCAAACTTCTAGAGAACTCTTATACTCAGCTACCATTGTTATCTCAAGGAGCTTGTGCCATTTTTCTATTTATTGTAGCATGACTTCCCAATTCTCTAATCAGACTTAGAAAGAGCAATGATTTTATTATTAGAATATTTCTGATCACTTGGAAGGGGAAAAAAAAAATTCTCTTTTTTGTTTCAAATTTTCTCCTTCAAATGAAAAGTCAATAATCTGGATTTATGTTTCAAACTTGCCCATGAATTAGATCCATTGTATTGCAGTTAGTAGGTAGATAGATTTGCCAAAATGTCTTAATTTGAATTGTTTGCAATTAGAAGTAGTTGGTCAGAAAGCATCCTTTCAAGTCCTTTGAGGCTCTATGCCACCTCTTCTATGTAGCTCTAATTAGTGCTTCCTCTCTTTCTGGTTACAATAGACAAAATATATAAATAAAATCAGATAATATGGAAATATCTATACTTGATTTTCATACAGAGCACAGTACTTTTCATTTCAAGGTCAGCATTTAAGTGCTGCTATGTCAGGACAGGACTAAAAGATTTATAAACCATAGCTAGTCTTTTAGTAGATCCTTCTATAAAGCAAATAGAATCTCCTTGGTTTATCAGTCATTGATGGGCTCATTTTCTCTAAGCAAAGACATAGAGAAGATTAGCAGAGTAGAAATGAGATGTACCTAATTAATTCCCCAGATCTCTCTAGATGATATTGCTAGTTTTGATTAGCAGAACATCGTGACTAAAATGAAAAATATGCACAGTAGTTGAAATCATGAAGAAGGAAAGAAATAAATTTTCCTAGTGCAAAGATGTCCTAGATAAAACTTAACAATGCAATTTATAATGATACTTTACAACATCAGAATTTTTTAAAGGCCCTTATTTATAATGACATAACTTTTAAAATGAAATTTCCTTTCAAGATCGTTAAGATGCCTTTTATTTATATTTCTATAGCATATGAAGAAATACACACTTTCAGCTCCCAGAAGTTATATTCCATAAGAATATTTGGTTTGAATAAGATATTTATATTTCTTTGTGGTAATTACATAACAGTAAAAAGTGTTTTCCTTCCAACCAAAAAAGACAGGAATAATTTGGGAGCTAATTACCAATTATAATTTGGATCATTTAAATGTCTGCCATTTCCTTGTACCTGTCATCAACCTACTGCGTTTGATGAGAATCTTAGCAACACCTAGATTTGAGAGGGAAAAAACAGCTCTGTGAGTGTTTCCATTTGTTTTTTGGAACTATAAAATAGAAAATGAGCTTGGTCATGAAAAAAGAAAGATCTCTCAATTGGGTTATTTCCTATTGAATAATAGGTGTATTTTATTAGTAGTCATAAGATTTTTTTCTTTGTGGTTTGAACTTGTTCATGATTACTTTTGCTGTATTTAGGAACAAAACACAGCTGCATGTTGTAAACTGTATTAAATTTACTGGATATTGCCAAATGTTTTAGTAACACATGATGCTCTAATGGAGGAAGGGAAAGCTTTCCAAAGAGGCAATGAGCGGTTATTGTGAGCCCCTTTAGGTCTATCAAGAAGATTAACAGGTCAGATGTTCTCCAAACATATCAGAATAAAAGCATAGCACCTAATGGTGAGAGCTACATTAAAGCAAAAAAACAAAACTTTGTGGAAATCAAGAAAAGAAGACTTGATATATTTAGAGTTATCTTCCTAATGTATTTTCTATGTTAGTGATTCTTAAGGGGTGGGAGTAGATGTTGGATACATCTAAATTTCACAGAATTTAGAGGCGAGTACTGTATTGTTTGAAAAAATTTATTCAGTGTTATGATTTTATACGGAGAAAATGAGGGAAAATATATTGTTTTCATAATTGCAGAAAATAGAGTTTGACAAAATCCTTTAGCTGATGGTTTGTGATTTAAGAAAATGGATGTTATGTATGGGTGTGAGGAGTGTAAAACGGCACAAAAGGGGTGAATTAGGGCTGAAATACATTCTGCGCTCCACTCACCAAGCTGTGAACACTGACTCTATATAAACCAGCAGCACCGTGTCTGTATTAGGTGGGGAAATGCAAACACCTTCAGTGGCCAGACTGTTAACTTGAACTTGAGAAGCAGCCAGGTAGCACCTATGGTGAACTATGGACTGTGCTCCCTGACTAAAGACACCCAAATAAAAGCTTGATTCAAAACGGCCCTGAATAAACATAAGGCATCTATGGGCCACACTCAGCCCAATGGCTATCAGGTTTTGTCTATCTTATGAAAATTCTGATCTTAAAACTATTTTCTTATAAAATGTGGCTTATTGATTTAAGACATTGCCATAGGTTTCCAATAGCAAGGGCTTCTCTCTGCCCACACAATGATTTTCTAACAGTTCTATGTATACACTCCTTTTTTCTCTTGGAAAATCCCTTGCTCCTGTATAGTCCTGATCCCCCAAAATATGTTAAAGGCAAGGACACAATATTTACACCTTTTCGTCTGAATCACCATGGGACTATATTCTTCAACTCTACTCTTCTCCACTGGTGGATGCTTTTTCTCTCTATCTCCCAACCCATTCCGGTAATGCATGAGAAAATCAGGTAAGTTAGAAGCAGACTCACTCTGGTGACTAGGAAAAAAGGTTCCTCTATGAGAGTATATCAAACTCATGCTCTTCAGTGATGTCTGAGTCATCATTGTTGTCTTTAAAAGCTCTTGCCCCACTTGAAAGATGTGGTAATAAGAACTTTATTAAATGAGCCATGAGCTATACTACAGCCATCTCTCTAGGTGCCACCTTTGCTTGTCCATCGGAAACTTAAGACTCTCATCTGTCATTTGTGTTGTGTGTATGTGTGTGTGCATGCACAAACATGCACACACATATTTCTTCTCTCTAGCTTTATTCTAAATTCTAAGTCATTAGCTCCTATATTCAATCTTATCTTTGAAACTATTGCTAAAATATTACTTCCTGCTCTACTACAAGTTATAGGTTAGTACTACTCCATCCTTATGCCAAAATCTGACATTTGGAAATCTAGCCTGGATCTAGCATTCCAGGACTGTTTGTCTAAAGAGAAATTCAGAAACTTGCTAAGAAAAAAATCAGGACTGGTTATGCCTTTTTCACTAAAACACATCCATAAATTTATATATGCAAATTTGAAAATTAGGTAACAGTGTCATCTCCTGTATGGTAACATTTCGAGTATATTATTTATCACACTTGTATATAGAAGCAACACAGACGTTTTTGATTTGATTTTTGCGTATGTGTTGGGGGTGTTAGCTCTTTTGGTGGTATGTCCTGCAGTGAGTCGGGGATAAAACTCAAGAGTATCACAAATGCTGCTATTTCATTTCCTATTCACTGAAATACAAGCATAAATTCTCTTGTGTATCTGTCCTTGGGAAAATAGGAAAAATAGTTTATCTCTGCTAAGAAAAATATGGTTGACTTAGGGATCACTTATATTTTGTGGGTTCAGTAAGACTAAGGAGAATTAAGAAACAGAAAAGAATGGAAATAAATACTAAAATAATGTGAATGTTCAGATGCATATTATAAAAAAATCTATAGTCTATCAATCGTTCAGTGTAAGATAAAATACTTCCCCATGATATTTAGTTGTCATAAAACTAGAATTTTTAGATTTTGAAAAGACCTCAACTGTTCCCAATATTTATTTTCCATAAAATAATGATTATAAAATAATTGGTTTTACCTTGGCATTTATTTACCAATAAGGAATACTTATTCTGTGACATTTTTATTCTACTGTCATTGTCTCTGAGAAAATAATGACCAACTTTTGATTTTTATTTTTTTACTTTCCTGAAACAGTCTATTGGTAAAATGACAACCTCTACCCGGCTAGGATTTTATAGTCTTTCCTTCTGTGTCTTAATAGGTATCTCTTTGCATTGTTGAAAGATCGGCATAGTTCATACCTAAGAAAGTAAATATCAAGGTATGATGCTGGATCAAACATTGATGGTATCTACTGGATGACTATTGGCCTTGATCATCACCTGTTACAACCTTCTTCTTTGTTGACAGAGCCTCCCTCCCCTAAAGATGGCAAAAATTCCAGTTATTCTCTTCCCCAGCTTTCCTTGAAGGTAGGACATGCTTATTCAAATGAGGCATTTATGAACAAGAAAATCCAAAGGAAATCTGCTGAGGTGCTTTTATTATCCTAAAAATGTTTCTCATTTTAGCATCTTACCAAGGGACTGAATGACCACTGGTTTTGGTGCTATCTGCCGATGATCCTTGAAACTGTGGCAGCCATCTTATGACCATGAGTGGAATACTGCCAAAGTGGAGATGATTCAACTAGGCAGATGGAAATCACCTGAGTGCTTGTCTTCATCACTGATCTGCTGAAGCAAACTGGAAATTTCCTGTCTCTGACCTTCTTGATATGTGCAATCTATATGGTCTGATCATTTAAGCCACTAGCTCTATTGAGTGTTCTGTAACTTAGACCTTGAAGCAACCTAAATTAAATAAACACCAACCTAATATGCTTATGCCAGCCTTAGAGAAACTGAAAATGTCATTGAGTCAAGACACTCATCCATTGCATTCTCAGAACTTGTGATAATGTTAAAATGAACATTTAAAAATTAACCATAGCCTTTGAACTCTGGCCACATGACCTTGAGGAAGTTACTTAATTTCTCTTGGTTATAGATTCAGAAAGTAAAATATCCCACAGAATTACCTTAAAGGCACTTAACATGGTGCTGGAGATGAATAACATGCTTATTAATTGTTTAATCTGAACCTAGAGATGTAATGGCTTAGATCAATCATTTGGGATCTTAATGATATAAAGACAAAAAAATCATATAAAGCCATTAGAATATGGGCTTCAGGTTCAAGTAGTCCTTGCTCTGTTATCAGATGGTTGTGTGATCAGAGACTCACAATCAATAGGTACCTCATTTTCATAAGTAAAATGTAGATAATAACGTGCTTTGCAGGTATGCTCTGCATATTAAAGTGGATAGCATAATAGGTTACCTAGTTTGGTGCCTAGCACATAATAAATACTAAAATGTGAAAAAATAGATTGTACTATTGACATAAAATAGTGTAATATATAGCACAAATTGTACTGCAGATACGACTCTAGATTGCTTCAAATGTATCTAGTTTCTAAAAGTTTCTAGAAAATTATATTATTTGTTTCATGTAAAAATCAGGTTACTCCTTATTCAAACAGGTTGATAACAATAACACTAACATAAAATATCCAGCCCATTGATTAAAACTAAAGTAAAGTTTGGATATCATCTTTCATTCCCCTTTGGCAGGTGAATTTGTAGCCCCATTTGTAGCTCTGCCACAGATGATATTATTTTTCACCTACAGGTGGGTGGAAAAACAAACAATACACATTTATAACTGGAAAACATCTTTCATTTCACCTTCACATTTTTAAGCTAATATCTACAGCAAGTACAGACCAAAATTTTACTATTTCTCTGACTATGATCACCAATTGCTTCTTGAACCCTTGTTTAAAGATCTCTTTAAGGCACCTAAAGATTTATCTGTTTAGCCAACACCCTATTAAGAATTTGCATAATAATTTAGCTGCACAAATGTTTCTGAAGGGAAATATATGTGGTATGACCATAGTATTATGCAAATTTTGTTTTTCCAGCCATTTAGTTTTGCCTTAATACCTTATGCCACTTCATAAGCAGTGCATTAGGCCATGGCATTGCTGACAACAGCAGACAGGAGTGGACCCCGGCTCCTGCAGCTTCCGCCTGAATGTATGGCTGCCTTAGGGGCATTCTACCTATTAATTTAACATTCTAAAACTAATTATGTATGTCAGGGTGACCTCTCTCTAATCTATATTCATCGCAGAGTCCGAGCCGTCTGTCTCTATTGTTCCCATAATAAAATAGCTGTTGATAGACTTATATAATTGACTGTATCGGAAGTGAACTCACCCTACATGGCTACATGCAAATGGTGCATAGTCCCAATGGAATAAAGATAAGCAAAAAATAATCCAACTATCTTCGGTAATTAACTTTGGAGGTTTCATAACAACAGAAGGAAATATATTTCCCGTTGGCTTAAAAATGAAAGCAAGGAGTACACGGGAGTCACATCTATAGTAATTAAAAAGTTTTCTTAGGGAAAAGTTGGACGAAAAAAATTCACCTTGAGTTTTTTTTTTTATATAATAACACTTATCACACTTGCTGCTATTTGGGCTAGCATACTTACAGAACTCAATTAAAAACATATATATACACACACATATAGACAAACATTTTAATAAGGAATATTCATAATCATCTGTGTTGCTCTGAACATACATTTGTGACAGTATCAAAATTTGTAATAGGTACTTACTTTTCTAAAATATCTATGTTATCTTCTCACATATCTTGGTGATATTATCGCATAAAAACTTCCTTAAAGATTAATTTGTTGGTTGCATTAAATCCATTTGGAGGTATATGGTTTCTCTTTTGTTTAAAAGGATTTTCCCGATAAAAGCAACACTTTTGCAGAGGCTGTCAACCATAAATATTGATGAAGTGGCATTGCATGTTGAATAGCGCAGGAGATTTGGAGGAGACTAGCAAATGAGAGAAAAGGTAGTCTGTGCCCGTGAGGAGCCTGTTTGTAGTAAATAACCCAGACCTTTTTTCCAGAGGCAGTGGAAGCAGTTTCAGTCACATTCTCCCTGGAGTTCTCTTCTGTTCTTCCTGAAAAATTTATTTAGAACTTACTATCTTTCTAGCTTTATGGTAGATCTAGAAGGGAACAAGTGAAACAGGAAACATGGTCCTTGATTTCAAAGATGCAACTAGGGAGCTAGCGCAGGGTAGCCGGTAGGAAAAGACACTCAGGTGTAATGTCCCTGGGATTGATTCTGGCCCTGGCATGCTATAGAGCTGTAACTTTGGGTTAGCTCTTTAAAATGCCATGCCCAAATTTCCTCCTCTATTCCTCCTACATAGAATCATGTAGCGTTTTTGTAAGAATCACACTTACATTTCGAATTACATTTCGAAAGAGTAAATGCAGATTGCGTGGCTCACAGAAGCATCTTAATTTTGGTTTAAGACATGGAAATACCTAGACAATAATATGAGAAGTTGTAGAAGTAAATGCTTAATTACGTGGCATGACTTAAAAAAAAGATTAAACAATAGAGTTTAGAAAGCAAGTTCAGAATGATGTAGGTTTGAGTCCTATGTCCACCTGTGTGAACATAGGCAAGTCACTTAAAGGCTTTGGGGCCTTATTTCTCATAATTAAAATTTGCATAATAATAGTACTTGTTTTAAACGACTGTATAAGAATAAGATAAAATAATGTGTTCATCAATCTCTTGGCATAGTCTCCGGCATTCAGTAAAACTCATGACATTTCTGTAGTTTGGTTTTTTTTTTAAATAATACTACTATTGGGCAATGAATGAGGTTAATAAGGAAGGAGAGAGCCCAAAGAATGGCTTCATGGATGATGCATTGGCTTCCTATGACCGTCAAAATAAAGTACCACAAACTGAACGGCTTAGAACAACAGAACTTTATTGTCTCATAGTTATGAAGGCTTGAAATCTGAAGTCAGGATGCCACAGGCGATGCTCCTGCTGGAGGTGTTACAGAAGGATCTGTTCCAGGCCTCTCTCCTAGCTTCTGATAGTTACTTGGCTTGTGGCAGACTGATTTGAATATTTACATGGCATTCTCCCCGTTTGAGTTCTTTGTGTAAGGCCATTGGTCATACTGGATTAGGGGCCCACCTTACTCCAGCACTACCTAACTAATCTTAATTAGCATATCAAAATACTCTTTTATTCCAGAAAAGTAGAGGATCAAGAGTGCTAGATTTGGAGGGAGGATTACTAGCCCTGCTTCCTCTTGACTGTAGTTTCTTCATTTCTTAAATAAAATATTAATATTTATTCCCAGAAAAGGCTGCTGTGAGAATTGAACAAGGTATCAAGTAAAGCTCTCGCATAGTACGTTCACTAAAAAATGTTAGCCGTTATTATTGTAATTATCTTACTGATTTGATTATTCTCAAATAAGGAAGAAAATTGCAAAATAATTGACAATGGCGTCTTAAGTTTTCCACACAATTATCTTTCCTTTCTTTTTTTTTGGTTGCTTTTCTACAATGTTTTCTCTTAAACTTTCCTTCTTTTTTCATATTTCTGCTTTCTTTTCTCTTTTTTCTCTCTTTTTTCATATCTTTTTTTTTATTCTGACGTATTTAGATAGATCTTAAAAACAGAGTGAGAAAATTCTTGGCAATATCAGGAGAAGGAGAAGATCTGGGAGTATTTATAGCCAGCAAACCATAATTTGCACTGTCATTAAATCATAACATATAGAGATTTCCAAGAGTTGTTATACACTGCATATATATTTGAATTTTAAGCCTTTCCCAGGCATCTTCGGTTCCACTTGTTCAAGTTATTCACTGTGTTGTAGACATACTGAGAGGGAGATTAAGCATGGAAATTGCTTATACTGTCATTGTATTTTTTCTTTTTTTCCCTTGCCCTCTGTATTTATTATTGTTATTATTGACTGCCACGTGAGTTGTATTTAACTCAAGCTAGTTTTGACCCCAGGGCCTCTTGAAGCAAAACCCTGCAGTTGGTTCATGAAAGTCTTACTTGTTGATGTTCTTACTGTTATAATTAATATTGAATTGACAATATAATTTTAAAAACGTGGATTATGTTGCATGTAACTCATGCACAGAAAACAATAAAAAATAACAGATTAGAAAAGATCATTTTGTTTTAATAACACACCACGGGCCAGGGAGAATTTGTTTTCTTTCTAGTATGGCAGCCAATGTGTTAAGGTACATACTCCAAGGATTTTTTATTTTCCCCAAAGCTGATGTCTGTGTTTGAAATTGTGTCTTGGGCTTCTTCTTTTCCTGTTTTCTTTCTTCCTGATTCACATGTTTTTAAAGAACATTCTGGATCACGTGGTTAGCCCCTGAATCTGTAACTGGAGAGCCAACATGGCCACTGACCTGAACTCACAGTTTGGTAAGGAAACAGTAATATAGACAAAAAACTCACAATTCAGTGTAACCAGGGGTCAAGGAAACAAATACACAGATACCGTAAGAGGAACTGGCAACATTTCAAGGCAAGTGACAGTGTACTGGATTCTGAAGGGTTGAGTAGAAGCTTTCCAGGAAGGAAGTCTGAATGCCTTGTAACTTTTTTTTTTTTCTTCTTCTTCTTGATTTTCATTCCCTGTAATTCAGCTTGGAGGCCAAGTTGCTTCTGTAACTAAAATATTTGCAAAGTTTTCCTGGGTCTGAGATGCTTCTTAACAGATATTTGGCTGCCAACCCCAAATTACGTTGCCACAAATCACAATTCTCTCATGGATAATCTTGCCTTCCTACATCCAATATGGCTCTCCCCATCACTAGTTTAAATGTGTGTATAATTTTCTCTGATATTTTTGTTCAAGACAAGATCCTCTGGGCAGTAAATATGGCAAATAATACAAATAAAATGACTGATTTTTCATAAGGAATATTCACCCTTTCTTTTAGAGTTAAATAAAAGGGGAAAAAATGTCTACTGTAGGCAAAACAATTAAGTCTGCCTAATTCCACATCAGATGTGTTATGAAGGAGAGAATTGTGATGTGCATTAAAAAAACTTAAGGAAGCCCATGCCATAAAATAATGCACACCCTAGTTGGAGCAATGATAGCAGTAACCAAGAATGATGTCTGGTAGGCCATGATTTTGTTACTTATTTATCCTCATATCTTGGGATATTGGATAATACACAGCCACTATGTATCTAAAATATGTATCCCATGATTTCAGGATATGTTTGAATGGGTAATAGTTTTAAAATTCAAAAGGTACAAAAGTGTGTATACAATGAAAATTCTCCCTCTCTTCTCATCCCATAGTTACCGAGTTTTCCTCTCTACAGCAACTATTTAGCATCTTCCAGCTGTATTCTTCTAGGGATATTTTGTGTGCACATACTTAGTCATTTTTTACTTTCCTCTTATATAAATGTTAGTATGCATGCACATACAACAGGCTATTCATAGACTGCTTTATTTTCAGTTAATGCTATATGCTGTAATCTATTTTATATCAACAAAGTACTTCCTTATTTTTATGATGTGTAACTTTCCATTCTATATGGATGTATCATAATGTATTTAATTACTCCTGTAAATGAACATATAGACTGTTTTTAAATGTTTTCCTATTAAAAACAGTGCTAGCTAGCAACGAGAACATCCTACTCTTACCAATAAAGAAAACTAGGGTTCCTTGCAGAAATCGTTGATTCTAGAGCTGAGGCAAAGAACATAAAAGATGAGCTTGAAGAGTCTTGTAATGTCCATAAAGTAAGGACGTGCTCAAAAAACAAAATAATTAGGGTCATACCAAAGGGACACAGAAACTTAAAAGATCTCTCAATGGCCAAAGCTGTGACAAATTGAGCAATAAAACCAATAATGTAGTATTGGATCATAAGGCATACAATATAATTTATATGCAAAGTATGCAAGATATACAAAGTGTAAAGTAAATATCTATGAATCCATACAAATATAAATAAGTACTTAAATGAATAAATAAAGAGGATGAAGATAAATCTGTCATAGAGAAGAATTCCACACTTAGTGAGTTGGGGCTATATCCTCCACTACTTGAATGTGAGGGGCACTTAGTGATATGCTTGCAAAGAGTAAGTATGGGAAGGAGGAGAAGAAAGCCGCTTTATAGTGTAGTAACCCGGCAAACACTAATTGGCCAGATGATCTAAGTTAACATCATAAATAATAAATCATGTGGTTAATATGTACTATAATGTGTTGAGGATGGCACATCATCTGTGTAGCCCCCTCCCAGAAACCTATAACCCCAGTCTTACTGTGATAAAAACAACAAAACCAAATCAAACTGGAGGACATACTACAAGGTTCCAAGGAGCAGAGAGGCTCTGTCTTTCTCTATTGCTGGCTTTGGAGAAGTAACTACCATAAATTCTATAGCAGCAAGCAAATGAATTCTGCCAACAATGTGAGGGAGCTTGGAAATGGATTCTTACCCAGTTAACCCTTCAGATGAGACTGAAGCCTAACTAAAAACTTGGTTTCAGATTTGGGAGATCCTGAGCAGAAGACCCAGTTAAGCCATACCTGGACTCCAGACACACAGAACTATGAAACAATAAATAGATGTTATTTTAAGCCAGTGAGTTTGTGGTAAACTGTTACATGGCAGTAGGAAATGAATTCACCACCTTATTTAACATTGCAATGCCATGTCTCTGGCTTCTGTATCCGATCCATTGCTTTATTTCTCCCCTTAGTACTTACTACCACTTGACACTGTATGTTTTGTACTTGTTTTTTTTTTTTTTCTGTTTATCAACTATCTATTCTTAATAAGGTGTGGAGAGAGATTCCTCTCTGTTTTATCCACTGATGTAACCCAGTGCCTAGAAAAATGCCTTCATGTAGCAGGTTAATAAATATTTGTTGAATGAATGAATGGGTGGCTGGCTGGATGATATTTAACTGAGATGGAAATTGCCACCATGGCCAGCAGTCATATATTTTGAACATCGCTTTTACTGCTCAGGTTGCTGCTCAAGTTTTGTTATCTTATATTTCTGAAAACTCTGGAGGTAGGGAACAAAGTCTTGTATAGACACAAAGAAAAAGATCTTACAATGTCCCATTCAGGGTTAGATATAATTAGATAGTACAAAGCATCCCTTCGTTGTATGTTCACATTAAATTTGAGGTTCCTTCCTTGAGGTGATTGGGGAGGGTTGAAATGGTATTCTGTGTTGATCACTCTATAATACAAACCTCAAAGTTCAGAGCCTGGAAAAGATGAACCATTTTAGGGAGGTACCTGTACACTAAGCCCTGAGCAAAAGGAAGAAATAGCCATGCTGGCTAGTTGGGCTACTTTGTCAAGGGTTTGGACCAACGTTTGGTACCAAAATATGCTCTACTGTTTAGTAATTGTATAACATGGAAGAAACATCAAAACTTCTCTGAATGTTATAATACCAATTCATAACAATGTTACAAGTTTTTCCCCAAGGACAACAGAAATGGTATACGAGTATAGCATGGAGGCAACATGGTTTGATGGCGTGGGGCTTCAGTTCTGGAGTGGGACTGTTAAGTTTAAAGCCTGTACTTTATACTTACTAGTTTTATGACTTTGGCAAAGTTATTTAATCTCTTTGTGTCTAATTTTTCTCATCTAAAATTTGAAGATTGTTTTTATCTTTCAGAATTGTTGTGAAGATTAAATGAAGTAATGCACATAAAAAGCCGAGGCAGTTCCTAGCATATAATAAATGTTCAGTATATGTATTTTTTCCTTTTGTTTTGTTTTATAAGTAAAAATGCTTTATGAAAGGAAGAGCTTTACTAATGAAGAGTATTATTATTTGGGACATTTATTGATTCTTATTCTAGTCAAGAATATAATATGTAATATAATGCAATCTGTCACACCCTAAGATTAGAAAATATTTTCCCCAAACACTATTTCCTTAAGTACAAAAATGCATTTGGAATGAATTCCAAAGGAAGAGTTTCCATTTAAATTTAATGTGATGCAGCCTCATGTTTTCTTGCTGGCAATATCTTATTTCATTTTTAGCTTTCACCTAATTCCTTATACTTTATTTTGTGGATTCATTACTATGCAAATACATATGCAC
The DNA here is from genome assembly GCF_041146395.1 of Eulemur rufifrons. Lineage (NCBI taxonomy): Eukaryota > Metazoa > Chordata > Mammalia > Primates > Lemuridae > Eulemur > Eulemur rufifrons. The sequence goes on from NC_090992.1 coordinate 21,008,074, forward strand.
TATATTCAAATACATGCTTTGAGGATTATGTTACATTATATCATTTCACAATTAAACAGCTTGCATCCAGTTTTCTCAAGTTACAAATATTTTATAACATATAAGTTGGTACAAGTTACTGTCATGTCATTAACCAAGGTCTTCCCTTTGAACTCAGAAAACACTAAAATGATTCTCTACAGGTATTAATGATGAAAGATTTGTTAAAAATCAATTGTATTACTAAAAAGATGTATATTACTTATCAATTTATATTAAAATACAACTTATCAGAAAAATCTATTTTACCTATTTTATAAAGATTAATTTATTATGATTGTTCTGATTTTCAGTTTATAAAAAATCTAAACATCTGATTTCTCTTCTTCACCCTGGTGTTGTCTATGTGCCATTTTTATCACTTGATAATGTCCCCAGTTTGTATAAAATAAAAAGAACTGAAGTGAACAGAAATAATGTTAAAAGCTGTTTTATTTGTTGCTTTCATTAGGACATAAAATATTGCAGGGGAAAGAGCTGAAACAAATTGTTTTAAAAGCTTTTAATTACTGAGATCATATTTAACAGCTTAGGGTAAAAAGGTGCTGAAAAAAAAATGGCTATCAACCATTCATTCTGAAGCAAAAATTAGGATATTTCACCTTTGATCAGAAGATTTCTCATATTAAAAACCAGCATGTTGAGATTTCTCAGATAGTTCAAAGTTCATTAGAATAGATTAATGGCCAACAAATATATGAAAAAATGCTCAACATCTCTAATCATCAGGCAAATGCAAAGCAAAACCACAATGAGATATCACTTAACTCCAGTGAGAATGGCCTTTATCAAAAAGTCCCCAAACAATAAATGTTGGGGTGGATGCAGAGAGAGAGAGACACTCATACACTGCTGGTGGGACTGCAAACTAGTACAACCTCTGTGGAAAGTAGTATGAAGATACCTCAAAGAGCAACAAGTAGAACTACCATTTGATTCCATTTGGGGGATGGACACGCTTGAAGCTCTGACTCGGGTGGGGCAAAGGCAATATATGTAACCTAAACATTTGGAACCCCATAATATACTGAAATAAAAACAAATAATAGAACAGAACAACAAAAAAATAGAACAGAATAGCATACTTGGAATAAAAATATTTAAACATAATGTCTCTTTAGCTAACTAGTAATTAAGTCAAATCTTGGGAAGTACTTTCAACTGAATGCTTTCTTGGCAATGTATTTAAAATTAACTCATACTCCTAGGTGATAGTTTTGGATTTCACCAGTATGAAAAAAGACCACCATATATTTAAAAATATTTCAAAGGTCCTATTGAATGAACTTCATTTTGTATACTTCTGTTGCATAGTATCTAGAACAGCATCTGGAACACACTAAGTATGCATTAAATAGCTGTGTAATTGAATGAATGAGTAGACTGAAGCCAAGCCAACAGGACTTACTCCCTACTATGGGAAAGTGACTACTTTGGCAGTTCAAGCTGAGTGTACACCATACTTTCAGGTATCACATTTCAGCAGAAATTCATGCCGCATCTCAGCTAGCAGTGGTGAGACCATCTTTTATTCCTAACGAATAATATTGGAAGAGATGTTTTTTATTTACCCTATAAAAAGTTATATTTCAGGGCACAAGAATATCTATAAACCTAACAGAAATGATACTGCCTGTCATTTAAGCGATTCTTCTTTTTGAGTTTCCTTTCCTGTGTACACCTAGAGTATGGCTGCCATTTGTACTATTAACTACAGTTATCCTTTTCCATATGCTAAGTGGTGAGTTAAGTACTTTAACACTAGTTATCTTACTTCATGTGCAAGCCTAGTTTGGAGGAAATGTGTATATAACATGAATCAAAACCCTTTAACTGATTATATAACTTGGATAATCTTCCATGTGCTATATTTTATATATAAATGTTTCATGAATGCATGTTTATACAAGCCTGGAAAATTAAAATTTAAGGAAGTGGTTAGGTGCTGAGTTGTGCCCACCCACTAAGTTCATATGTTGAAGTCCTTAACCCCCAGCACCTCAAAAAGTGATAAATTTGGAAATTGGGTCTTTATAGAGGTAATTAAGTTAAAATGAAGTCACTGGGGTGGGCCCTAATCCAATATGACTGGTGTCATTAAAAGAAGAGGAAATTTGGACACAGACATGTAGAATGAAGAAAATGTGAAGATGGAGAGAGAAGATGGCCATTTACAGGCCAAGGAGAAAGACCTAGAACAGACATTCGCCTCATAGTTTTCAGAAAGAACTAAATCTGCCAACACTTTGACTCAAACATCTCACCTCTAGACCTGTGAGAAAATAAATTTCTATTGTTTAGGCCACCCAGTAGCAATGTAGTACTTAGTTATGGCAGCCCTAGCTTACCAACACAGAAGGGGAAAGATGTGTCACTATGTGTATGTAATTCTAGTGTTTAAATTTTTCTTTTACTGATAGAATTTTCTTTCTCTTCAATAGTTCATAATCTATATCAGATGGCTGAGAACAACAGTCCCAGATTAAGGAAATTTAGCTGATATAATGCTCATTGTTAGTTCTGACATGGGATTTTCCTTTCTGTTTGATTTCTGCATCTGTGCAATATTAACATGATGCCAATGGCTTGCATATATAGTAAGCGACATTATCAAGTCATCAATAAAATAGCACAGTTTTTTCCCCAATATAATACAAGTTTTTGGATATAAGAACATTGTTAATACAATAGGAGAACCATTAGTACATACAATAGCTTTGCTTTATTAACAGCCCTGATCATGTTAGCAATTCTGATCTAATTTAAGTGATGTCCCCATTATAGTGGCAAATTGTGTTTTCATTAATACAGTGAGAAAGCCATTAATATGAAAATTGCTCATTCAGAATCACATTAGTGAAGTGCTTATCCTATTATCACTAAGCTGATTCTAACCTAGGTGCTAAGCAATCTGAGTTGAAGCTTCCTATAGCAAAGGAGTCATCGTATTTCCTTAGGAGGCTCTCACTGGCTTTCTTATAATTTCTTCATGCCTGTTACTGTGTTATTAATAAAATTTATGTAAATTAACATCCACACCATTATTAGTTTACTTACGATTCTACACATTTTATATAATGACACATACATCCTACAACTTCACATTTAGATATCTTAATTACCCTCAGCATTATCTTCAGAATATTAATGAAGTAGTTTATATAAATTTGGATTCTGTGGTGGTAAGCAACAGACTCAAACTCCACTATCTTATGCAGAGAAACATATTAAGAGGCCATCAGGGAGTTCACAGAATAAATGGGGGAAACTGGATTAAAGATAACAAGTAAGAGATCTCTGGAAATCTCCAGAAGGGGAATCAGAGCAATGATGACCTAGCCATGATGATGGGGTCAGCCTGCTTTGTCATATGAATGATTTCCCATCTTCCTTCCATGTTTGTAGCAGGCCACGTACCTCGGGTCCTGCGGGAGATCATTTGATTGACTCAGCTTGAAGAAAGAAAGCGAAGTTAATAACTGATGAAGAACATCTCTGAGCGTCTTAGCAACCATGTTAGAAAGGAACCATGATGTATTAACCGAAAACATTAAGTAAACAAGATAAATTTTGTGAAATTATTTTCTCATAGACCTCTACCAGAGGGAACCTGAATTAACTTGAAGGATGACAACCTTCTAAAGCCGTTTTCTCCATATGGCTCTTTCTGTCACTGTTTTTGAGAAAATTTGCAGGCTAATGGGAATTGGCATTCTGTGACAGCATTTCAGTTAGGAGTAGCAGAATTAATTATATAACTAAGGTTCCAATTATTCGTGAATCTAGAGATTTTTTTGAACTAAGTATGCTATAAACTAAGATGTGAAGCACATCAAAATTTTTTTTAAAAAGTTAGTTTTCACTATATCCAGAATTAATCCTGGTATATCTTGTTTTGGACAGATAACTTAGTTATTCTAAAAATAACACATAGATTTCTCATCCCAAAAGTTGTGCTAAAAATTCCGGAAACCCTCAGATTTATAATACCTTGCACCACAGTTTTGAGATATGTTTTTAAAAAAAATCATTTGAATGTAAGTCAGCCTTACTGCAAAAGGCACACTTTTTATGATACTATGTTACTTTTTGGGGGCCAAAAATTTTATTTTGAGTTCTCCCTATGATACGTCTAGAAACACTACTTTTGTTACTCATTTTCTTCATTTCTAAAATGGGAAAGAAATTCCAATCTCTTTTGAATAAAAGACAAAGCACACTCCATGAGTATAAATTGCCCAGTTCTAAAGATTATAAATTCAGTCATGACAAATTACAGTCATATGTCACTTAATGACAGGGATACATTCTGAAAAATTCTGTCATTGTGCGAACATCATAAAGTGTTCACACAAACCTAAAGGATAAAACCGACTACACACCTAGGCTATACGGTATAGCCTATTGCTCCTAAGCTGCATACTTGTATAGCATGTTACTGTACTGAATACTGTAGGCAATTGGAACATAATAGTAAGTGTTTGTGTATCTAAACATAGTTAAACACCGAAAAAGTACAATAAAAATATGGTATTATAATCTTACGGGACCACCATCATGTATGTGGTCCAGAACTGACTGCAACAATATGCAGCACATGACTATCTATAACTTCCTATGCTTCAAGTCCTTTAAAAGAGAAGAGAGGAAAAATTACAATTGCTTGTGATTGTCCCCTACTTTCTTTTCAGTCAAGTTAAAAAAATTTTTTTATACTTCAGTGCAATCTCCTCTCCTTCTCCTCAATGGATTTTGCTTTGGATTAAAATCTTACAGTTTGTGTGTGCGTGTGTGTGTGTATGTGTGTGTGTTTTGCATTGAATTAATAGGAATAAACAATGCAATTTATGTAAATGAAAAAAGGGAGTAGTTACCTTTTACTTTCCAACAGAGCCTGTATGAATTAGGTGAAAGGTGATCCTCTTTGTATTTATTTCCAACTTAGATGAGAATTATTTCACATTTTTTATCATGTGTATACATATTGCATGCTATGGAATGAGGCTGATCCCAGCAACCTATTATACACGCACCATTTTTTCAATGTAGGCCCAGTAAGAAGGCAGGATCTCAACTTGGGGTTTTGCCTGAGATCATCCCGAGACTAGGGCCAATCATTCTAAGTCTTGGGAGTTCATTGTTGATCACTGAAGGAAATGGTCCTGTAGACCTCTGGTAGCTCAAGATTTTCCCTTCTCTTTTAGGGGACAGATGTGTCATCTGAGTCACAGAAATAATGACGCACATAAACTACAGATCAGGGGTGGCTGTGTTCAGAAAGAAAGAGTGAATGTGAATCAGCATCACAGCCAATGCTTTCTAGACTACCCACAGGTCATTCTCTCCTTCTTGCTCTTTGGATCACCTCCAAAAATATTTTTAATGAGATTTTCATTGAATTTCAAATTAATGTGCCAACCTAAAGAGAGAACAGGGAACGAAATATGAACATAATGGGATTACAGAGTGGAAAGGATAATGGTCATTGGCCATTAAAATGGATTTTATTATGTTTATTTTGTTTTCTTTTTCCTTAGGAGGCAGAAGATATGGTATTTGTCCTTATTTTGAAATTAAAATAAAATATTAACAAAGTGTTGGGCGTGGGGAGCATTTTACTTGTTAATGTCCTCTTGCTCAATAAAGATTATTACCTTTTCCTATGGGCAATATGTTCCTGTCTGATGCATTTTCTTCTGCCTGTTTCTAGCTCTATTATTATCCCATCATGAATGTTTCCCATCAGGATTGAACCTATTATTCCTGAGAATAGGTATTCAAATCTCTGCTTATTTCAAGCATAGATATCTTTGGGCTTTTTGACTCCTCTGGGATTTTCTTTCCAACTTCCTAAAAATTGGGAATTCAGCAGCCTCTGCTCTTTTTGGTCTTATAGAAGATAATTACCTGCAGAACTAGTTACTGGAAACAAGTTATGGTTCACAAGCTATTAAATTTCAGCCTGAGGTTTCTTGACAGTTTCTTTCCAGATTTCTGAGAGTGAAGTTTGCCTAAGTTTACTGTAACTCTTCTGCTATTGCCTAGCAGAAAAAGTGCATTGTTCTACTACAAAAAAATATTATTGGATGGGTTTTCAAAGATACACGCTGCCTTTGTCGGATTTCTTTAATTGAGTATCTGTTCATTATCTACAGAGGCCAAGTTGCAGAACTACAGAAAAACACTGAAGATTCAAGTAAGGTTTGTTGGATAGGGGCAAAAATACAATCTTATTTAGCCTCAGAATTAGAAAATAATGTTTATTCAAATATGTGTGGCTGTGTATTTGCAGCTGGTCACTGTAGCTCCTTAAGTAGCTATTTTCATTTAAAGACATAGTGTGTCTTTGTGAGGATTAGCTTCTAAACTTCTCAAATTACGTCGTTTGTGGGCTTTTCTTACCATAACCTTTGTTGTTTATGCCCTGTACATTTCCTGTTACTTTTTATGACCCAGAAGCAAGGCAGTATTTGAGTGCAATAAGTTTGTTTGGAGGTAACCCAAGAGCAATGGCAGATGAGTAGGAAAGAGCGACATACAAGGAAAAGTAGCCTGAACAGGATGAGTTAAAGAGCTGATCATTGTGTTGTTGACAACCAGGTTGAAGTTTGCTGGGGGCCTCTTGCTGATGGTACAGAACGTGTGTCAGAGCTGTCTCACTTCAAGAGTGAGGAAGCTAGGACATTTATCCTCTTGTCACCTTCCTTCATTGGTTGAGAATTGCTTCTTGGGGGTCATTAACTTTCTAATATCTTAGACCTGCCCCTGTTTGAGCTGAGGATGCCAGGGAAAGCCTAGAGGGAGTGAGCTGCAAGTATTTGCTGAAAAAGCCACAGAAACAATGAAAACCAAGGGAAATGTGTAGGATTGCAGACAGCTTCACTATTGTGACCAATACTAGGATTCACTTTTCAACAGCTATGGTTCTTTAAATTTGGGGAATAAAGTATCAACTTCTGATCTCACTTAGGATCGATAATTCTTGTTGACAGTTAGGAGAATTTATTGATTTAAATCATGCATACAAAAGAGCTGGGACATTGATATTTTTCACTGTGCTCACCAATGGGCATGCCAACATGAGCAGTTTATTCCAGAATCCCGAATGGGCACATACAGACATCTGTGCTCAAAACCCTATAGCTTTCCATTCACATAGCCACATTTTTTAAAGCCCAATATTAGGTGGTTTCCACATCTACCTGCCAATGGTTTTGCTGCTCTTTTCTCACTCTAGGGAATAACCATTATATCAGTTAGGGTTCTTTTATTCGCAAATATTGGGAGATGCAACTTGAACTGGCTTAAGCAATAAGGAAATGGTTTTTTTACTTAAAACCTAAAATGTTCTGGGAGAGTCCTACCTTTAGGTATAGCTGTACCTGAGGACTTAATATCAATAAGGACCTCTTTTATCAAACTGCATGTTTTGTTCTCCTGTCTTTTAACTCTTTTCTCAGATAAACTGTCCCCTTAAAATGCCAAAATGTCCACCAAGAGCTCCAAGCATTACACTCACAGCTCCAATTCATTAGGGAAAAAAAAAAAAGCTTTACTCCTATCAATAGTTCAAATAAAATGCTAGTCCTGACCCTCAGAATTTCAAGTGGATAATCAGATTGCATTTATATCCCTGAATCCCTGAACTTAACACTGTCACTGGAAAATAGGATGTTGTGATGGTCTAGACCAGAGTCATGAACCTACCCCAGGAGTGACTGAGTGAGGGTGTTGGGGACAGTGGGGGCGGGGAACGTGTCAAGGTGAAGTGGGTGGAGTAGAGCTCTTCTGGAGGATTACAGATTGAGAGGGAGCAGAGGTTAGTTTGAGTTATATTTTTCATCGTTTGATTCTTCAGATGAAAATCAACGGACTGTTACAAAAAGAATGTTATATGAATTCTGACCACATGTTAAATGTTTATCTCTGCAATATAGCACATTTTACCTTCCACATGCTACCACTGGTTTGACTGTGTTCCTGCTCCCTCTTTCTTATCTCTATCAACAAGCTCTGTCAAATAACTCTAACCAATATGATGCTTTTCATCTCAGCAGCCCATTGAAAAACAGCTCTAGCTTTTCAACACCTCCCTATCCCCATTCTGGAAAAAATTTCCACAGGCAAACATCCTAGTGAATTCTCTATCCTACGATGGAGATTCGTACACTCCTCAAGTTGGAAGAACTCTTTGGGGCTGCTTCAAAACATGTCACTGTTAATACATTAACAAAGACTGATATACCTATTAAGTTTTATTAAATTTAAACTACTCAAAAGAAGCCAAACTACCCAAAAGTGAATTATTAATACTTCTACTCTCAAAGTGATACCTAAGTTCAAAAACTCTTGGTCAAAATTGTCTTCCAGTGGCCAGGTGTTTTTAAAATGTAACTAAAAGGAAATTGATCATTTAAAAAAATTTCTGAATAACTGCATATAGTTCTCCAAATGGGAAATCTCTTGGATGGCTATCAGATATGAACTACTCCAAAGTTTTCATACTATCCAGTATCATAAGTCATGGCATCATTCAAGATTTATAAACTTATCTCCAATTCCTATCCCATAGAATCTGGAAATTCAGTGCCTCTCACAGGACATTCAGAGTTTCTTGGCAAGTATTCAATGAATTAGACCTCATTATTCTTTTTCCTGATTCAGGGTGAACTTTTTTTCTTTATTTTATATCTCACTTCTTGTTCATGACATCTCTGCTGGACACTGACCCAAACTTTTCACTTCCCAAAGTAGCACTTACATAAGATTGAGGAAACAGCAGACTTTTGCTAAGGTTTTGCTCAGAGGTTCTCAAACTTTAGGACACATTATAATCCTCTGGAGAGCCTGTTAAAGCCGGTTACACAGTCCCTGGAGTTCTCTATTCTATAGGTCTGGAGAGGCTCCTGGGAATCTGCATTTCTAAGAAGGTCTCATATAATGCTGAGGCCGCTGGTCAGAGGGTCATACTTTAAGAACCATTTGTTTAGATTAACAAAGCAGGGTCAGGGGACTACTATGCAAATAACTTAAAACTGAAAGATAGATTTCTTATTTTTAATATCCTTCAGGCACTTCCACCTTCTGGAATTTCTCAGCAGCCATATTCCGGGTAGAATCTAGGTTTTCTCCTCCTCATCTCTGTCCTTCTTTTTCTGGCTTCCTAATGCCTTTCTGAAGGGCTTACTTGGGACATTCAAAACTCCTCTTAGTTTATTACATAGAACACTCTAGTTATTGTTGTCTCTTTGCCTCAGACATAGTCTATCCTGGCCAAGCCTATAGGCTATATATTTTTCTGAAGTGCTTTAGCTAAATGAAGACAATTTTCTCCTATTTACATATTTCTGCTACTGGCTCTTAAATTAAGTCTTATTTTCTCCATTACATTTTATATTTCATTTCAAGAAGTGGAATTTAAGCATCTAAGTCTTTATGTATCTCTGTAACTGGTTTAGAAACTTTTCCTTTTTATTGCATATGTCATTGATTATATGGCTGTGATTATAATAAATATTGACTGAATGAATATATACTTGAATTTTTGATGTTACTTCTTAGATTAACATGGGAAAATACAACCTACATTCAGAGCAAAAGACATAGACCGCTGAGATGGTATTTCCCAACTATCAAGGCTGTCCAGACTGAAAACCAGGGTCGCATTTTAATTAAACCCAGGCTTCTGAGCCAGACTGCCTCACTTCAAATCCCTTTCCTCAACTTTTTAGCTATGTGAACCCAAGAAAGTTATTTAACCCCTCTGGATCTGTTTATTCTCCTACAGAACATGGATGATTATTGTATCATCATAGGGTCTTTGTGTTATTAAATAATATCTTACATGTAGAGCCCTTAAACTAGTGGCTGGTATATCATGAGTACTTATTAAATAGCAGTTCCTCTTATTACAAGAAACTTGTATTTCTAACAAGTACCATTAAATCCGGTTCCAGCTGGATCATTCAGTTGTACTCTTCCTAGGGGAATTTATATTTTGGCAGGAAAAGATAGTCCTGCATTTAGGGAGAACTCTCTAAGAACATGAAAACATACTACTGCACATTAATATCAGACATCAGGAATATTGGAAGGCTCTCTTGAATTCTATTAATCACTTCCTTATTCAACATGGAATTAGGAAAATCTTGGCATTTAAAAAAATATTTTCAAGTTCTACTTGGCTTCAAATTAGTGTTATGTAAAATTTTAATATTCACTCTAAGGGAGCCCTAAGATAAACTATACTAAACTCTTATAAAATTTATTTTCTGCTGTAGAGCATAGCTTTACAGGTTATCACAGCAGAATGATATTTTACTATTGATTTTTTTGAGATAAGAAATTCCTTTAAATAAATTGTATTAGAAGCCAATTTGAAATGGTTTCATGAGACCTTTGGCCAACTTGTGTGTGTTTATATGTCATCGGTATAATCATTATTCCTGCTAAAACCCTGTTTGTCTATATAGAATCAGCAGCAGGTAGTGACCTGTAACTTTTATTCCACTTGTCAATTTGTTCATTTTCAGTTCTGGTGGTTTCTGGAATAATGCATGCTGGTTCAAATTCCACTCATAAGCATATTTTTCCAAGGTAAAGTAGCATTTCATTTTTATTCCCATCAAATAAAAATAGACAAAAATAGAAAACATTGTTTTGCATCATTCTAAGTTTTCACAATTCAAATTTTAGGGATGAATGAGCAGTGAGATTATTGCTTTGGCCTGTTTCTTGTTTCTCTTCTCTTTTTCCTGGGAATTGTCTTCCTTCCAACATATATACACATATAAAAATATATGTTAAATTATTTTATTGTCTTTTGAAAAACATAACATTGGTCTCAATAGTATTAGCCATTTCCTTGTGGTAGAGAAAAGAAATCAGAAGGTCTTATTTTTGCATGAACTAAAGTTTCACTAATTCATGCTCTACATCGTTTAGTATTAAAAAAACAGATATATGACACCTTTTCTTCAGTGGCCTAACTCTGATATGTAAAATAACTAAGAAAGGGCTTGTTTTTAGACAATTCTATAGTAAGTAAATGATGCAAAACCAATAATCTTTTAATATCTTTGGAATCTCTGAATGTTTTCATTTAATTTATGTGGGCGGCAGCAAAGCAAATACACCGTTTTTCTTTCTCTTTCATAAAGAGGCTTTAGTGGGGGCAAGGGGTTTTTGATGGTGGTAGTGATGGTGGTAGTATTGGATTATTCAGGTGTATTACAGAAAATTACTCTTTTACAGAATTTAAGATGATTAGAAACAGAAGCATATTAATTGTTGGTAAATAGTTGTGGTTTCCAAAGATGAAGAATGTTCTTACAAAAGAAATCAGGCAAAATGTCCATACTTTTCTTCCTATTTCATTCATTCTCTGCTTCCTAACCAACTCTCAGTGTGATCCTTCAGAGCAGCCCCTGAGTCAGCCCGTTCAGATGTCCCAAACCCATGCTGACTCCCTTTTCAGTCTTTCCTTGCAGCAGATGTAGTAATGCCACTGGTAGATCTTTGGGGAATTTTCCTTTCTGCTCTTCACCTTCATTACTCCTGCCATCTGGTCCATTTCTGTTTTGCTGCCTTCCAGCAGATGTGTTCCCACCTCCCGTCCCGCACTGACCTGAATGAACGGTTGGGTGGTTCAGCACACCTGTGAGTCTGGACAGGTACAGGGACAGACTATGGGACAATGCCAATGCCTTGAACCCATGCAGAGACAAAAAAAGAGATTTGTGTCCATTCAAAGCAAGAAGGAGACTTATGTTTATTCTTCCTCTCAGACCCAAAATATTCATTTTTCTTTTGGCTTCATAAAGTCAACATGAAAACAAAATCCTCATTTGCTGCCAAATAAAGGTCTTATTTTATACTATCCAAATTTCTGCACTTTTTTTGGCCAAAAGCTGTGGCCCATATCATTGAAATTTGCATAGCATTTGACATCCATAGAGTACAACTGTGTACTTGCTCATAATTTGTAGTTACCTGTTATTGCTGATGCCTTGTACATGTTTAAGTGTATTATGTGAACTCGTAATGTACTCATTCTTAGAGGGCATCAAAATATTAGATAAATTCCATCCTAAATTGGATATTAGTTCTACTGATAAAATTAACTAAGCTATGAAATAACTGTCATCAGTGTAAGACTACATTTTTGTAGTCCTCAATTATGAGATACAGATTATGAAATACAATAAAATTGCACAGAATGAAAACTCAGTTCTGGGAGGGACAAAAGAGAGAAAAATGATTAAAGTGGATGATGAGGACAGTTTGCCCACTGAGATGAAAACACTTTATATATCCTAAATTCCATTTCAACGTTATTCTAGCTATAATGATCTGAAATAATGATTAAATTTTAAAAAGTATTCCACCTTCCAACCTGCTGAGAAGACAGGATTAGATTAAGCAATAATTGATAAAAGTTAACTTATACTTCAGCATTTAAATTTTCCTCCATAAAAGAATCTTTTTGTAAAAAAAGAATTCTGCATCTGTATGCTAACATATTAATTTATGCATTTTGTGAGCATAGCAGTGAAAATGCTAATAGCTTGTAAAAATATATGTGAACCTATTTGGAATAACATGTTTTGAAATGCATGCTGATCTTTTGGGGACCTCCACTAGCAGGGCAGGCACAAAAGATGTGAGTAGACAAACGACAGCATTAGCACTCTCTTCCCTGCATGATGAAGATTTCTTTATCTAGATCCTTTGAGACGGAGCTTCAAGAACTCTCGAATCTAGTGCATTCTTTTTAAAACCTTTTAAATGAAATTATGAATGAGAAGCATCTGAGGGAGGCCCCAATGTAAAGAAGAACTGAAAGGCAATGAACTTTGGGGTCAAATTATGACTCATGCATCACCTTACTAAAAAGATGTAGTTTGTATTAAACAAATAAGTAAAATGAAGTTATAGAAAAATAGAACTAATAGTTGTATGTCTATTAGAAGTCATCAATAGAAGACTTTTTTTTTTTCATGAACACATTTGTAAGCCTAATGTTTTATCCTCAAACTATTTATTTTTCAGATTAGTGTAGTTTCTCAAAAAATAACATGACTATATGTTTATTAGCTTACCAGAATGCATCTTCTATATTATTTTATGTCTCATGAAAAAATATATAATTCTAAGTTAAGAATTATGGAATAATCTGCTCTTTTGCTTCACATGAATCTAATCATTATAAATTCAAACCTAAGTACATAGTGCTGAGAAATATAGAATCATTGAATTATAGGGTTAGTGGAATCTGAAACCTCATTATGTCCAAGAACATCTTCTTGCTTTCAAAATAAATATAAGAATAACAAACAGAAAATTCTGTCATTTTTTTGTAGGTAATTATTAATAATTACAGAAAACCTAGAAGTTCAAATCCTGGGAGAAACCACGGCTAATTTGTCTATAGCATATTAAAATTATAAAATTAATACCATATGAAAAACAAATTGCTTATTCACTACTGCAATTACTCAAGTAGGTGTTTCACATGATAGAACCCTCATTTGTGTGTTGATTTGGAATGATGGAAAATTGAAATGTCTGAAGAATTGTGATGACATGAACCAGAGCTGCGGTGACTAAGAATTAGATATTTAGATATGGATGAGGCTGATTTGGGGGTCAGAAAATAAATTGGATATCTAGGGAATATTTTATAAAAAGCAAAGAGAGTGCCCATATGTAGTTCTTAGAAGAATTTTGTGGAAGCAAGGAAGTCAAATTGTTAATAAAAGAGGAAGTCACTGTCGACTAGTTTCAGAGGAAAGATGTCACACAGTGTACACGTGCCATGGGGATAAGAGAATGAGGACGAGAACAACATTAGGGAAAACGTGAACATGAGGGAAGCTGAGAGGAGATGCAATTAGAAGGAGAACTTGAGCTCAAAACCAGAGGGGCAAGAATGGTGGCAAATTGTCTCTAGAGGTGGGACATGATGGAATCTAAGGTCAGAGAGGAGGGTTTAACTTCAGACATAAAAAGAAAGGATGAGGCTTGTTCTGAAACCTGAAAGAAAGATGAAAGAGTAGGTGCAAACAGTGAGCTGCACCAAGTTGGGACAAAGATGAAAGCTGAAGCTCATGAACTCAGCCTTCCCAGTGATATGGGGAGTGGGGTCACCTGTTGGGAAGGGCAAGGCGACATTGGAACCTAGAAGAGAAGAGAAAAGGCCTGAAACAACTTAGGCTGGGCACATACTGAGGAACCAGCAGGAGATAAATAAAAGGGTTGCTTAGCAGTGACAAGAAACAAGTTGCAGCTGGAATTTCATACTTTACAGGACAGAGTAAGAACACAGTTTTTTTTTTTTTACTTGAAAACATTGACTTTTGTCCTGGTATTATGATATTTTGGGCAAACTGCTTCGTGGTAGTTATTTTTTTAATAAATTCTATTATGTATATTTAAGGTATACAACATGACGTGGGATACATATAGATAGTAAAATGGTTACTTATAGTGAAGCAAATGAACACATCCATCATCTCACATAGTTACTTACTTTTGTGTGTGTGGCAAGAACAGCTAAAACCTATTGATTTAACATGAATCCCAAATACGATTTTATTACTGTAGTCCTCATGTAAATTAGCTCTCTAGACTTGTTCATCCTGCATACCTGCTACTTAATATCCTCTGACCTGTATCTTTCCATTCCCTCCCCACCCAAACACTCCCAGCCCTGGAAACCACTGTTTTGTTCTTTACCTCTGTATATTAGGATTTTTTTTCCCAGATTCCACACATAAATGAGGTAATGCAATGTTTTTCTTTCTGTCTGACTTATTTCATTTTACACAACGGCCTCCAGGCTCATCAAGGTTGTAGCAAATGGCAAGATCTTGTTCTCTTTCAGGTGAATAATATTCCATTGCATATTTGTACCACGCTTGCTTTATCCGTTCATCCGTTGACAGACACTTAGGTTGTTTCCATATCTTGGCTATTGTGAATAATGCTGTAATGAACATGGAAATGCATATATGTCTTTATGAGACATCTTCATCTGAGTATGTGCCCAGAAGAAGGATTGCTGGGTCATGTGGTAGCACTATTTCTAATTTCTTTAGAAACCTCCATACTGTTCTCTGTGGTGGTTATTGATACCAAATCCCTCACTGTTCAGGTCATTGAGTCTATATAATACACAAGTGATGTTGCACTCATAAGAAGGAAAACGTGTGTTTATTATTAACACTTACTAGGCAAACCCCCCCCACAACAATTCTCTTGATTAACTAACTTTATTTCTGTAAACAGCATCACTATTCATATGCATTTGACTCATTTTTATTATGGGTTCAAACAAGAAAAACATCTTGGAAAATGAGTGTTTTCCCCAGCTGAGTTCAAAATAAGGCACAACAAACAAACAAAAAAAATCTGCAAAAACTAGGTATTGAAAAGCCAGGAAATCCAGTTTGCTTCCATACAAGAAACAATGACATAGCTGAATCCGAAGGTAACAATAGAAATGAAGTAACCCTGCTATTACCTCAACAAAGCATTTTCTGTTTATTTAGTTTTTTTGTTTTGTTTTGTTTATGTATTGAATATTGGAAAGGAAGAGAAAGAATTAAGCAATTGAAAACGCTTTATGTTTTAAATTTTTACAACAGTGCCAAACCAGCAATTTATACAATTTTGCCAAAGAGCAAAATACTATTCATTTTCTACGTCTTGGTGCACAACAAATAGACACAAATACCTAAGTGTCTAACTCTTTCCAAAACATAAGCAGGACATGTAAGTAGAATAAAGCCTTTCTTCATGTTTGCCTTACAGAATGGTAGAATAGACATTCAGAAAGTAAACAGAAAATAGGAATGTGAAAAATTTCTACGATATCATATAATTAAAGTCAAAGGAATTTATGTATAAAAATGGCTTTTCTTACAAATTGAGTTTAGAATGTGTTAGTTGCTAAAGCAAAGCAAAAGAGAAAAAGTGATCAATTGATGTTCACATTGACATAGAATTCAAGATAGGTCAAAAGATTTATGTCAAATACTGCCAGGAGATTACGATTATTATTATGCTAAGCAGAAAGAGACAAATATGTATGGTTGGCCCAGGACTTACTGCTTTTCAACTTACATACATAAACCACCAAATCTCTCCAAATTCCATGTGCAAAACCTTAACTGACCACCAAAGTGAGACCCATTTGGTAAGATGTATCCAGATTCTGGTTTTGTCTGCTTCAGGTTTAAGCCAATATTGTATAAATTACTATGTTCAGAAGATCTATTTAAATCTAATTATTTTGACTCAATTTACTTTCTATAACATTGTAACATTCCTTCTCTCCTTTTTTCATCTTTAACAGTAAGTTTACATGATGTAAAACAAAGACAATATTTGTTTATTTTTCCCCATTTCAATAGACATAAGCACAAGGACATACTTTAAAGAAAACTAAACCATAGGCAGTTTTAAATGCAGAGGTAAACTGGTATCTCCATTGTAAATAACTATTATCTTAATTATATTTTATGTCTATATTATTTTAATGTGAATTCAAGGGCTGTCCAGAAAGTATTCAGCCATGGAACATGAAAAACTATGTTAACAATGGCTGGATACTTTTCGGACAGCCCTAGTATAGTTCAAGAGATGTCCAATAGACTAGGACTGCTATAAATTTGCATACATACAAAGGTTTAATAAAAGCATCTGAAAATTATATTCACTCCACTTCACTGGGTGGGAGGAGAGAGAGCAAGAGAGAGAGAGATGGATTATCTGCTGCTGATATAATACAAGAAACTGATTATTGACTGAGGCCATGGTAAGGAACTGACTTCATAATCTACAGTGAGTCACAGCCTGAACAGGCTTCAATTTCTTTATGAGAACGTTAATCTAAAATTTAGAGTCCAAAGGATTCCTTAGATGAATCTTAATTTTTAAAATGCCATGATGTTAACATATATTATTTTTATGAATGAATGGCAAAATGAAAGATACTTGCTGGAAGCTGGTAAAACGTTAAGAATTGTTTTGAAAAATAAGAGATGATTGTAATATTCAGAAGAGAAGGAAATTTTGACTGCTTGCTCTGCTCTAAAACATTCTGTCTTGCATTGATTGGGAATAATTGGCAAATGCAGCACTGTAAGATTTATTGATCATTTCGAAGACAACTCCACTGTTTATATGTGGATATAATCTTGTGGGAGTAACAATCGAGTGAAATACATGACTTTCTACCACTGTGCAGAATGTAAGGTTTCGATGTTCCAGTTTTCCTTCTTGCTTCATGTCCAGTCTTTACAACAACAGTAACAAAAACTTAGTGCTGCCTCCTTAAGTTGTATCAGTAATCAACTTCCACTCACCAACTGTGGCAAAGCTTGCACTGTTCTTTTTTGCATATAAAGTATTTACCATAAAAATCACTTATTTTCACTAGCAGTTCATTATTTATCCTTTGAATATTCTTGGTTCCCTGCAGTCATTGAGTCTCATATTTAGAAGTCAGAAATGTTCTACTCTTGGCTGAGGAACACATTTGTATTTGATCCACCTTTATTTCTTGGAATTTACTGAATTTGTCATTCTCTCTCCCTTTTTAAAAAAACTATTCTCTTGAGAATTTATTGAATTCAATTTCTGCAATACATTTGAAAGTGTTTGCCTTCCACCCCCCATAAATATTTCAGCATCTCCATCTATCCTTTTCTTTAAGAGGAAATTATCCAAAAATTGTTGGTCATTGGAAGTGTCAAAACTAAAATATGATCGGAATTGATATTTTCCTGAAAGAAAGCAAATGAACTATGTCTGGATGTCTGATGCTGTTCCTCTTACAGAGATTGGAGACAACATGAGATGAGAAATATTGTCTACCTGACAAGAATATGATATAACTTTTCTCTTAATTTTAACTTTTCTTTTAATTATAATAAGCTTCTTATGTTAAATATATATCCCATACTAACTAAGAGTTGATATAGATGAATTTTAGCAGAGGGAATAGAATACAGGCTCTTGAATAGGAGCCAGGATTTGAATCCAGTCACATTTATGTGCTAGCTATGTGACCCTGGGCAACTTGATAGGATTTTTGTGACAATTAAACAGCAAAGGCAAACATCAACAGTCAACATCATTGAAAATTTAAATTTTAAGTTAAAAAATATGTACAAAGCCATCTATATAACAGAATATATAGAATTCCAGTTTGTAAAAATAAAATATATGTATACACAGAAATATGTCATTTATAAAATATGACTAAAATATGTCATTTATCTGATAGTATAATGCTTTTAGAAATGTTCTTATGTTATCCAATCTAGAACTTAATGCATGCTTTCTAGCCTGGACAAATTACATTTTTGGTGAATAAATTCCATAGTTTAACTAAATTGTGGAAAACTATGCATTGCTCTTGGGCACCATTAAGAGATCTTGTCTGGGTATGGTGGCTCATGTCTGTAATCCCAACACTTTGGGAGGCTGAGGTGGGAGGATCACTTGAGCACAGGAATTTGAGGCCAGCCTGGATAACATAGTGAGACCCCATCTCTAAAAAAAAAAAAAAAAAAAAAGGAGAGAGAGAGATATCTTTTGAGCCTATTATCCTGTAGTTTATGAGAACATGGCAGTTCTTCCTTCTATCTTCCACTTCTACTTTCATGATTTTTACCACTGCACATCATAAACTCTTCAAATTTCAAAATATAATCCAAAATGGACTTGTCTATCTTTAACTCTTTGATTTAAATGAACTAACTGAATATTTCTATTAAAAACTTCCTGAATATAGAATTTTACTCATTTGTTCTGTAAAAAAATACTGTCTGATAAGGCTTTTCTTTTTTCAGTGTTTCATTGTTTTGAATATGTCTATTGCCAAATACGGCCAACACCCACATGGCCACTCTTTATGACAAGTATATGAAATTGCCGAAAAGATTGATCAGAATAATCTCAGCCTCTTTGCATCAAATGTCCTCCCTGGGTTGGACAAAAATAGGGAAGGCATGCAATGTTGTTTACAGGTAAAACACTCTTACCATTATTCTTAAAATTCCATGGGCTTGGGAGAAATGAGGGTGTTGCTGGCAGAAGAAGGAGTAAAGACAGTCTCTAGCTCTTAATGTTTATTTTATACGATACCCTTTACAACAGAATTTCGGATTATTGATCGCCATTGCCTGATTCCATTTCATTGAGTCCCATGAGAGTTGAAATTGCAGACTGAGACAAACTAAAAGTACGAAGTTCATCATGTTTAAAACTGCTTTTTCAAGGTATTGCTTTCTCTCTGCTACTTCAGTGCTGTTCCTCTTCCACTGATAGGTTGTAATTGCAAAATGGATGGAGGAAAAAGCAAAAAAAAAAAAAAAAAAAGGCAGTTATGGTCTGATGTGGTATAGTCTGTGATGTGTGTCTGAAAGATTTATGTCCTGATTAAAGAAACCTTGATTGAATTTTGTGATAGAAAATTGTTTTGGTCATTGGCACATGCGCCGCAGTCTTTGATCCAAAGTCTGTTTCACTTATTGCTTTAAGAAAGTTAAAAGAAAGGCCTAGGGAACAAAAATACTGTTAAATACAAAGTAGATTAAATGCATTCTGTAATATAAAGCAGGCATTGGGATTTAGTGACCAATAATTCATGGTCAAGAAAGACTTTCCTATGCATTGTCTTTTTCAGTTGACATTTCACTCACTCACTCAATAAATATGTATCAGACATTCCTATGTGCCAGGCATAGTTTTAGGCATAAAGGGCACATACATACACAGTAGGAGAACAATGCTAACTAGTTTGTAGTGAGGGCTGTCAGCCAGTAAACAAAGAAAAGCATGACTGAGTGAAGATTTCCAATAGTTATTAATGCCATAAAGCAAATAAAATAGATTTTGAAGTAATGAAGAACAATGGGATTGGTGAGTCTTCTAAGATTAAATATAGGTCAGAAATGACCTGTCTGAGACAGTGACATTTGAATGAGCTGGCCATGCAGCTCTCTACAAAAGATGAGAAGGTCGAAAGGATGGAGTGGTCAGTGTAAGAATATTACAAGCAAAACCAACACATACAAAGTCCTTAGGTATAAGTGAGCTTGGATTATTCTAAGAGTGGTAGAGTAGTGAGGGGTGAAATATTGTGGGGGGAAGGGGCAAGGTGACAGCAGTGGATATGATATTAGAGAGAATCAAGGGTTCGATTGTGGAAGCGTTTCTTAACCCTTGTGGTATATGTCATAGTCTGAGACGCGAGAAATGACCACCTAAGGACCGAATTGAGCCAAATTAGGAGTCTTCATTAGCTGGCCAGCGACCACCCCTATTCTGGGAAAGTCCAGACATAGAGAATGGCCCCGATCTTAAAGTGGGCAGGGGTTATATACCTTCACCACTAACAATACTAATAATACACATACAGCTCAGAACAATAATTCATAACTAAGCGACCTTACAGAAGCAGATAGCATCAGTTAAATCAGGGAACATTTCTCCAAGGAACAGTACAATGTAACTATGCACACCTAGTGATTTTAAACAATCACTTACAAGTTAATCACTTTATTTTTTTTTTCTGTTATTCATGTATTTTTCTGTCAGCTCATAAGTCATGGGCCTATGAATCACACAGCAGCAGTAAGCCCGTACACAAGATGGCTTCACTGTGGCTCACAGAGCTATAGTGATTACTGTGCCTCAACACAGTATATTTAAATCACCTGGGGAGCCATTGAACCAACCAGTGCCTGGCTGCACCTGAAACCAATGCAATCAGAATCCCTGGGCGTGGTTCCCAGGTATCAGGTGAGAGTCTCTCACAAAGAGAATCACGCACATCCATGGAATGGATTCTGCATGTTGTTCTAAGTGTAGTGGCAACACATCACTCCTTGAGTGTCTTCTTCTGTCTTATATCTAAGAGTAGATGATAAAACCCTACTACACACATTGACAAACACCATCAACCCTTTATATACCACAACTTAGGAAACAATACATTTCCCATAACAAAATATTTAATCAATACATCCTGCCTTCCATAATATAATTCCATATTTCCTGCATGCCCGTCAAACTACTACTATCCCTTCTGCCTCCTAAGAATGTCATTTTCTCTATCATTTTGAGTTTTCCTGATCACAAACACAAACACTGGCAATCTCAAAGTTACAAGCAGCAGATTCCTCCAAGTAGTCCAGGTTACTAACCCCTGAGGTCTAAGAGGGTGAGTTGACTCCTTGAGTAGAAGCTTTTCTTTTCCACATGGAACAGAAAAAATTTAAGTGTGTCATTATTTTTAGTGATGCAAACTCGTCTTCAGTTGATTCCAAGTATCAGACATATAATATTGTGTGTCATCAATCTTTAGTTTTAATTCAGAATGCTGGCCCTGGAAGTTCTGAGTGCCCCCCCCCCCTTTTTTTCTAGACATGCACTTGGGGCTTTTTATGAGTTACATTAGAACTGTTGAAAGTATGTCATATGTTCAAAATAAGCAAGTTTTAAAAATTATCTGTGATCATACGTCCTAGCCCTCTTTCTGCTAGCTCTCATTTTGCTGCCAAATCGCTCCTTAATGGGTTGTTATTTGAGGAGCTATCAATGATAATGCATTGGGGTCTGGAAGTGGGGTGGGAAAAGTGAAAAGAATAGATGGTGGATGGTCTCATCAACTTTTGCCTTCAAGTTAATAACTTCTGGGGAAACTGGAGAAAAGAGAGGTGTTAATTTGATTTTTGGCCATTAAGGGGAGATTTAAGAATTTCGCATAATTTTGAAGATGTTGATAACCCTAAAAAACAATGTGCTATCAACTTCATCTCCTGTTCTTTTGATTAAGGAGGCAGAAGCAAATAATGCAGATTTTATATATTTCATTACCTTGATGTTGAATGAAATATATGGCAGAAAGATCAATGAAGCCAAATAAGAGAATAAGATTCAACTCCACTGTTTCCATTTATCAGATCCCATGAGATTAACACCATTGAAATACAATTCTCATTACAAGATTGTGTTGCCCTCAAGGACATTGACTCCCTGGTGCCCTGATCCTAAATCGGAGTTTTATGAATCTTGATTACCTTGTGCAAAATAAAATGTAGCAGAGAATTCAGCTTTGCATCTATTTGTGCAGGGGAGTTAAATTTATTTCCTGCCAACATCAGCAAGTCTGATTTTAGAGAATGCAGCTCATTAGAATAAGTTAACGGTATTAGAATATATGCAGCTTCATTCCCCTCTGCCAGCTGCTCTGGGTGCTACAATGCATCCCGAGAAGCCATAGAGAAAACAGAGCTACATTCACCCTCATTCACTAATTGCATTTAGGGAATTGTTGCAAACAAGCAAACAAACAAACAGAAACTTGACTGACAGCCAAGGTTTAGACATGTCCTGCATGAGGACCTGGGCTAGGGACACTTCTACAAGGAACTAGAGGACTGCCATAGAGCCCTCAATACAAGCCATAGCAAGCAATATGGGAAGTTGATAAGTAGAAAGACACGTATGGGCACAGCATCCAGTTTCTGATTAAAGTACTTGAACTCTTTCCTTCTCCCGGCTAGAGACTGCAGAAAGATTCTGCTTCTGTTTCTGTTTCCTAAGATCTATTCAGTTTTTCACTTTTCCTAATCCTTCCTTCCACATACACAATCTACTCCATTCTCCATTCCCAGTATTGCCCATGTTTTTCAGGCCATTATCATCTCAACACTTGCATTATGGCTCTGGGCTCCAAATTTGTTTCTGCCCTTTGATTCTCGGAGAACATGGTCTCTCTGGCCAATACACACACTCATGGCCACACTCATTCTCAGACGTGGAAAATCCATAATTTCAAATCTTAGCAGATCAATCTTGCTAAAGAGTATCATTTTTATAAAGTTTCACTAACAATAGTCACTAAAGATATATGTAATAAAATATTGACGTGAAAATATTGACTAGTATTAGTGTATCATTCCATCACTTGAAAGCCTTAAGTGTCTCTCCATTTAGACGGAAAGGAAAGTGCCGGAACCTGGCCTTACGCATCCTCACTACCTGCTGTAATGCAAGTTGTTAACCGGATCACAGAGCTGGGGCATCAATGGGATTTTGCACAGAAAGTGCTTAGCACGGTGTGTGAGATGTTGAAAGAATTCAAAATCATTATCTCACTGTTTCATTATTTCAATATTAGGTGGCCTTAGGATGATCAGGCTTGCCAACTCAGTTTCTGAAATCATCTGACGTTGACGTGTGAATTGCCATTGCCACACTTTTAATTATATTGTCCTCCCTTCACCTATATATTTTACCTTTTTTTTTTTTGAGACTCCAGAAGCATATGCAGGGTAGGAGATGAGAACTAAGTCTCCCGCTGTTTGAGCACCTGATTTTGAATGTCCTGGTTCAGTAGCAGTTACCCTCTTTAAGCCTCAGTTTCCCTATAGGTCAAATAAGATAAGTACGATACTCACTTCCTGGACATGTGAGGACTACATGAAATAATGCATATCAAATATTTAGTATAGAGTGTGGCACATAGTAGACATTTAAATGATATTTTCTGAATCATCAAGTTCAAGTTCCATGTTCTCTGAAAATCTTTTCTCAAACAGCCTAGCCCCTGGTGGTTCAATGTTTATTTTAAAAATGATCTGTGCCACTCACTTGACACAGAATTTTTGCCTTGTTACAATGTTGTCATTGTCGTGAATTATTTAACAAGTTATTTAACAATTATTAAATAAATATAACAATTAAAAAGTTAAACAAAATGGCTGTCAATTTTTAGAAGAGACAAAGAATTACGCTCTGCATCCCCTACTTAGAATGTCTATCATGGTGATTTTTCTTCATTATTTACTTTTCACTTCTTCATCCATTCATTCAACAAATCTATACTGTCATGGTGATTTGATTAAGACCACCTGTACTGCTGTATTTGATCTCATGGGATTGAGAGTTTTTTAGAAAAACACAGACATAATTTTAGAAAGAGTATAAGCCACTAATTAATTAAAATTAAAGCAAACAAATATTGATTTCACACCATCAGAATGAAATTGTATTTATATACACATGTGAACATTATATACTCATGTGCAGGGGATAGAACTAAGAAGAGGAGTAAGCTTATATCATTTCACAGTTAAGAATCAATGAATTGTTTTAGAAATTTAGAAGGTCTACTTCTTATCATGTTATCTTCAGGTGATACGAAGTACTGGGGGCAATACTTATTGATCAGTTTCCCTGGCTTTGGTAACTATTCTGATTAAGAGTTCTTGCTTTTTTTCAAAGTCTGAGCATGATTCAGAGAGCCTTATATCATGTACTGGCTAGTGTTCTCTATTAATTCTTATCAAAATAATTTTATGTCTTCAGCAGATGATTGGGTATCCAGACTGTTGCTGAGCTGCTGAAAAGGAAACAGGACATTTAGGATGGAACAGTGTGTCAGCAACAGCTGCTCAAGTCTAATATGTGGAATCTGTTAGCTAGGCAAGCCGTCAAAAGTAGCATTTATCAAAAGCATTTATCAGGGAGGAAAAGGGAGTGCACAGGAGAGAGTAGTGTTTTATTGATCTGCAAGAAGTTTATTTTTCCATTCTGCAATGTTAAAGTAATCAATTTCTTAAATAAAGCAAAAATATCAGCATTGATAATCCCAATGATGGTTTAGGATTTCAAAGACAACAGAAGTATCATATTGATGTTGTAATAACGCAAATGCCAGACTTGATTGTGTTTGACACATTCACTGGTGGGTTTTGATTGCTAGAATTAATCTCTCACTGTGAAAGAGATGTTTTCAAGATGTTGAGTTTAGCGCTGGTGAATTAGAAGGACATAAAGGACTTTTTTATTTCATCTTCCCGTGGTTGCCATAGACATTTCATGATCACCGAAAGTCAAGAAAGGAAAGTGGCACTATAAAAGTAAAAGAGTACTTTAAAAATAAAACGGGCCACTTTTAGTCTGTTATATAACAATTCCAAAGACTTAGCATTTTGAATGTTAATGTTCATAACTAATGTTTTTATAATAGCTACAATATTTATTTAAAATATTGTATAGGTATGTATTTTAAAAGTCTTTTTAAAAATCAGATTTTTATACCAGAGATCACTATGAGTGGGCTACCCACTACCCATTCCATTCCTACCCATGCTAACCATCTCCAGCCCCACCGTGTGCCCCACCAAATTTCAAAATACAGTTATAGCTAAGGAGGGTAAGAAAAGGCAATGAATGTAAGCACTTTTTGTTTAATCCACATGTAGAAACCTCACGCTGTCATCAGATGTTTCTAACCCTGGGTGACTCACAGCACATTTTTCAGGGATTTGTTCCAGTTGTCCAATCCAGGGATATAAAGAGAAAACATAAACTTGAGCCCATGGTATGTCTTCTTCCTCCTTTTATTTTTCCTTATTTTATGTTACTTCTACTATTTAGAGTAAAGATGACATTAAAAATATTCTTATTATGCACACATCACTGATTATATAAAAGAACCACTATAGGCTAAACAACAATGCAATAGAATATAAGTTCTAATCATTTTGTTATTAAAAAAGAGCCAGTATACCAGCATACACTGGTTCAGATAAAAGTCTCATAAACCTGTTAAAAAATAAAAGCAAAAACAATTGAACATATTTTTCAAATCAATTATAAGTCATCAGTGAAAGGAAACAATTTTAAATATTGAGAAATTAACAAGACTATTTTTCTGGAGTATAAAGTAGGAGCAGTAATCTAAAAGATTACAAGAACAAAAACAAACAAAATAAAACTACTTAGCTTATACAAATCTTTAGTGAACAAGCCCACATAAACACAAGTGTATTTAACACATTAACTGCCATGTGAATTGTATTTCACTCAGGCTAGTTTTGACCCTGGGGGCCTCGTGAAGCATATGTAACTCACACACCTGTTCACCTCAGGAGCCACAAGAACTATTTTTCAAGTTGCATGTAACTCACGCACAGAAAAAAATACAAAATAGCAAATTTTTCATTAAATTAGAAAGGATTGTTTTTATTCTATTTTCGTAATAAAACACCATGGCCCCGAGGGAGAAAAAAACTTTTTTTCTAATGTGGCAGTTAATAGGTTAAACACAGTTTTTTTAAAATGCATTTTGGGGGAAAAAAATCTTCTAATAGGCGTTATTGAAAGGTCAATAGCATAAAGCAGTGATTCTGGCTAAAATAAGAATGTCCATAGGGAGCGGTGGAAACCCTCACAGGAAAATATTTGCTAGCATTTTTTGCAAGCAGGTGTCATAAGAAAGGAGATGAAACAAATTTTACACGTAGTGTGTGTTATGTGTGATACATTTAACACCTTGCTCAGTGAAATTTTACTTGCAAAAGCAATTTATTGTAGTGAAGATACAACATATTTTTTCTTGTAATAGCTTGTCAAATAGCTGTAAAATTAGTCAATTAAATGTTGTTTAATGATAAAGGAAAAAATGTGTGGGTGGTTCACCTGTCAGAGGCACAGCACTTGAGAATTGTTGGAGAAAGGGCAGGAGGAGGGGAAGTGAAAATGGAGACAGCCAAGGTGGTTAAGAGACTGAAGACACAGAGAAGCAGAGATAGATTTTCAGTGGGCGCCATGAGTTAAACTGCACAAAGAAAAAGGTGACCAAAATACAGTTTTAGGAAGATTTCCATGTGAAGCAATAGGTAAAATTTCTACCCCTCCCCTTTAAAGAAAATTCTCACTGAGGAGTCACAATATGCTTTCAGAGTTCTGGAAGAGGGAGATCTTATTGAGAATGTTGAAGAACAAAGGGAAGGCTCAGGATTGCTTAGAAATATTTGTCTTGTATTTGAATAATATAGTCCGCAAGGTTTGAACTTTGACATAGAGATCAAATGATCTTGCAACAAATCATGTCTTACAAGGATTCCAAGAAAACTATCACAAGACAGTGAGGTATTGGTACCAAAGTAAGACCAGAGGTATGGTCTTACAAACAACCAGGCAAACAACCAAAAGTGTGGTCTTACAAGCAACCAGGGAAAAACTTGCTGGTGAAATTACTAGACAATTAATGAGCTTCAATAAACATTCCATTTCTTAAAAACAGGCAGGGCTCCTTCTGGATTGTAGAGAATAGAAATATTGTCTCTGAGATTATTGGCATAACAGGACGATGGGCGCATTCTCTAAAAGACAGTGTTGAAGAATCTGACTGACCTCTGTCATCCCATTTCCTCTTCCTGGACACAGGGGAAGACTGACTGCATTTCCCAGTCTCCTTCTCAATTAAGTTAGGGAC